>NC_056735.1:636939086-636966586 GCF_019279795.1 Protopterus annectens | reverse complement strand
CCTGCATACATCTTCTGGACAAGGTACTCTTATTCAATACGCAGATGACTCCACCATCTGCTCCTCTTCCACTAACACAACTATGGCTAAAAACACAGTATGCTTTTACCTCAAGCGAAACATGTCTCACTACATCTCAACTCATACTCAACCCAAACAAAACTAAGCTTCTCTTTTTCACTCCCAAATCACTCATCCCTGACAAAACATCATTCAAAATATTTTCATTAAATAAAACTAAAATTTAAATAGTTCCCCAAACCAAATTACTAGGTGTGACTATTCATGAATAACTAAAGTGTGACCTACATGTTCAAAGTAGCATCAAGAAAACACATCAGAAACTTGGCTTACTATATACGAGTAAGCATTTTCTGAATACTCCTGCTAAAATCATACTAGCCAAGTCTTACCTCCTACCCTCTCTACCTTACGGAGCCCCAGTTCTGAACAACCTACAGACCTCCCTAAAAGCCAGCTTATTTTTATTTTATTTTTATTTATCATTTGTTGACCGGGAAAGTCCGACTAGGTTCCACAGAGCCTGTTTTCAGCGGAGGCCCGGGGAGAAATGCTCCAGAATTTCTTAGAAAGAACTTGAAAGAAGAAGAAACTTCTTAGAAAGCTGCTATAACAAAATCACAAAGTTCACATTAAATGCTAAACACTCAGCACACTACTGCAATACTCTACAGTCTATCAACTAGCTTGAACTTCCCAACCTTCTCCTGCATCCAACTAACAACTGCACATAATATTATTCACAAGCCTCTATACTGTCCAGCCATCAGTCATTTACTTGACCTGCACATCTCAAATAGAAATCTCAGGTCCAGAGACAAACAGCTCCTCATCATCTCCACACCTTCCACTTCCTTTGGCCAAAGTCTCTACTTCTACTCTATTGCTAAATCTTGGAACTCCATATCTCTTAACACCAGAACAGCAACTAATCTTTCTTCCTTCAAATCCTTACTAAAAGAATACTTAAGCAAATCCTGGATATGTTCTTGTTCCCATCCAGGATGAAACTATGTTTCTACGCTCTGTACTCTGTCTCCCCTTGGTAGCTCTCTCAACTCTTACATTCACAACTCCTCTCTCTCTCTCTCTTTCTCTGATGCTCTGTCTCCTCCTCCTTACCGATCTAGCTATTTTCCTATGAGTACATCTGTGCAGCTTATACAATTTTAGCACTATGTCTTCCCTCCCTGAATCAAGCTCCGTATTCCCTTGCCACCAACCTCTTATATTAACCCTTTCTCTCTCTAACAGTTCTTTCACATTATCTGACTGTATGCTACCCCTCTCTTTACTCCATTTTAAAGTACCCAACACTTAACAAATTATTAACTTCAAAGTACAAAACAATCTCTTTCTACTTAACCCTCTCTCTCTCTCTCTTTGCATTTCTACATTAAAAGACTGAATTAGAATGCCTTTTCTTTCACAAAGACTGTACTATATCATTAAGACTGTACTATAAGATCTTTTGTACCTTAAAAGAATGTATTGTATTACCTGTTTCTCACGTCTTACTGTAACTGTTTTACTGTACTATATTTCTTTCCTCTTATAAATTTTATTATAACTACAGTTATTACATTTGTACCTTTTGTTTTGTTTATTCTGTATTTACATTTTTAAACATGGAGCTTTTCTCCCTGGGCCTCCATTGAAAAGGGGCTTTTTTTTGGCCCAGTCAGACTTTCCTGGTAAACAAATGGCAAATAAATAAATAAATACATACATCTGATGCATTGCTCAGGGCATACATGGAGTCCCCTGGTCAGTAAGCATTCCCTTAGGTATCACAAGTCAGAAAAACAAGATTAGCTCCCTAGCTATAGATTTAGTATTGGCCTTATGTAGGGAAATGGATTCATAGTTCTTAGCTGGATAGTCCAAAATGTTCAAAATGTATGGAAACCCATTGTGTGATTTTACAAATAGATAAAAAATATCCATGGAAATATATTCAAATGGCACCTCTATGATAGGTATTAGAATCAAAGGATATTGTCTGGATAAAGGAATGTCTTCTGGCATTTTTAACATCTAGCATAGAAGTTTTCAGCTTCTTTCTTTATTCCTGGAGAAGACAACATTCCAAGGATCCATACTTTAGTCTTGACTATTCCTTGGTATCCTTCTAGTATGTAACTAGCTTTCTGAAAGTTTTCATAACTTGAAGTAGGGGCAGGTAGTAGCAACATTTTGTTAAGCTTCTTCCTCTATAACCCTATTTTCTCCCTTGTTTGGGAACTTGCAGACTTTGGATCCAACCCAGTTTGGCTTTGTCAAAGGCAGATCCTGCCTCTTAAACTTGGTTGACTTTTTCGAGACAGTCACCAAGGCCATTGATGAGGGAAAGGCAGTCCATACAGCCTACCTCGACCTGGCAAAGGCCTTCGACACAATACCCCACTCAGGTATCATCGAAAAACTCATCAGCTTGAATGTAAACCCATACATCACAAGATGGGTTGCAAACTGGCTAAGTGACAGAACCCACGGGGTCAGAGTTGCTGGAGCCATGTCAGACTCAAAGCCTGTCACAAGTGGTGTCCCACAGGGCTCAGTCCTGGGTCCACTCTTGTTCGGCATCTACTTTTCTGAAGTACAAGCAAACACAGGAGGGTTATGGCTGACAAAGTTTGCAGATGACTGCAAACTGGGCGCCATAGTCGAAAACACATCTGACACAGATATCCTCCAGAAGGGCCTCACAGAAACGGATAACTGGTGCCAGAGCCATGGCCTGAAGTTAAACGCCAAAAAATGCATAGTCATACCCTTCGGGAAAAACAAGGTTACCCCTAGCTACCATATAGGTGGCAATCCACTGAGCACAGAAAAAGGCATCAGGGATCTAGGGACCCAGGTTGACAGTAGCCTTTCGTTTGACACTCATGTTGCTAAAGTAGTTAGGAAAACCTTCTATATCGCCCACCTGATCATGAAGGGATTCACATCTAGATCAAGGGAGATCATCGTCCCCCTGTACTCATCACTCATTAGACCTATGATTGAGTACAATGCCCCGTTCGGAATGTATCTGACCAGACACCTGCTGCAGCTTGAAAGGCCCCAAAAGTTCCTCACCAAAAGGATAAAGGGTCTCAAAAATATGTCTTATGCTGCCCGACTGAAAGAACTCCAGCTCTATTCAGTCTCATACCGCTTGCTCAGAGGTGACCTGTGCCTGACATATAAGGCCATGTCAAACCCAGATTTGATGAATATGCTTCACCTCAAAAAATCTAGATCCCTCAGAACCACAAGGGCGGGAGACTTAAACCTTGACACGGTTATAAATAGAACGTGCTGGAGGGACAGATTCATCACCCAGAGACTCCCTATGCTGTGGAACAAAATCCCGGTACATGTGAGGCAGAACACCTCTCTGGCCTTGTTCAAGAGGAATCTTGACCAATGGATGGGAGATTGCAGATATACCCCAGGGATTACTTCAGTGTCACTGCTTGACAGAGGCACAGCAAAATGATAGGCATAGTTTTTATTCAAACTAAAGGGGTGGCGAAAGCCACATAACTATGGGCTAGGCTTATAAATGCCCTTGGGCAGATAGCCTAGTATGAACCTATGAACCTATGAATCTGAGTGATGCCTCCAGGTGCATCTGCATTTAACTTCTACTGATGCCTCTAGGTGTCAAATATTGCTTGCTCATATTTGCATCAATAATTCCAAAAAAACATGTTATATACAAGATTTTAAAAGATTTCATGTTAAAGCTTTACACAATACCAAAGTCAACTGCATTAATATTTGACCTCTGTGTAGTGCAGGTAAATAGAGATTAACTGTTGTTTTTATGATATTAATTTATATAGATATGATTTTCACATTTTTCTAAATATCTCAACAAGTAAGTAACACAGACATAACTCCTTAGCCTCATATGAAAGCTCTCAGCTAGATGAATAAAATGCTGCTAACATTATGTATGTAGCTTGAGTGTTTGCTGAGATATTGTAAGTTTTTTACAAAATATTACAAATGTAATAGTTACTCCCCCAGATTTACAAAGCCCTTTATAGCGTGCAGGATTAGTTTAAGAGCTATTTTCGGCAATATGGTCGACGTGCGATCCAGGAACGAGCTCCCGGGATGTGCACGTGAGCTCTTAGGCTAATCCTGCACAGACTGAGATCCTGTATGCAAATTACCCTTATTTGCAGGTGAAAACCATGCAAATGAGGGTAATTTGCAATCCAGGAAGCAGGCAGCTGTCAGTGCAGGACAAGTGCAGTCTGCAGAAATGTATTCGGTTAGTAACCGAGTACATTTCTGCAGACTACAAAATGGAGCTATGACAGCTCCAAATAAAGGCTGAATATTATTGATGAAGCATGCCAATGACCAAGTAGAAGGCCATTGTCATTGCAAAATGTGTAAATAATAAAAAAAAAAAAAAAAAAAAAAAAAAAACCTTTAATTGTTTTTCGCCGATCTTGCCTGTTTAAGCATAGGGCAGCAGCGCGCAAATGGGATCAAGGGGAAAATAATAAAACCAACCTAAAATAAGCATTCTAACTAAAAGCAGTATTCAGCCATGCAAGTCAATGGCAGACAACCTGGCCAGTGAGTAATGGTGGATAAGGTGGGAGGCTCAGTGTGGGACATGTAACTATGCATTAGCAGGCAATCCTATGCAAATGAGGGGAAGGATAGTGAATCCCAGATTTCCCCAGGGTGGGAGGTAGGTCCCAAGAGTGTAAGAGTATAAATAGCTGGGTGCAAGACTAGGATATAGGTGACATCATGGGGGTGTGTGTCAGGAATACTGTAAGTGGATTGGAGCCCTGTGGCTCGGGACTGCTTCTAGCTTAGCACAGCTAAGCTAGAGGTTTGTCCAAGCTGCCTAGCACTCCTTACAAAGTGTAAGCAGGTGTGCATGCCGCGCACTGGGTTTCACAGGAAGAAAAAGGAAATTAAACCAGGAAATAGCAGCTCTGAGCACATTTGAGCACTCTGTTTGCGTGGCGTGCACACAGGCTTAAACAGGGAGGCAATGAGAAGAGAAAACAGCAGTAGGATGGTAATCAAGGAGAACTAGCTTAGCTGACAGGTGAAATAAATCAGAAACAGGCAATCACACAGGCAGCAGCCCAGCCCAGCACACCACTATAAACTATGTAAACAGCTTTCTCCCTTGTTATTCCCAATAACTCTGCACCACCGGTGTATACAACAGGGGAACTTTTAGAAAACAAAAGCAAGAGAAATAATGTCAGGGGCTGCTTTTGCTATCATAAACCAGCATGTGCAAGAGGCTGAGGGTGGTGAGGATGTAAATGCTGCTGAGCAACCCACAGTGAGGAGATGGAGAAGCGTGTACAGACCCAGGGTAACCTACCAAGGTCTACATGAGCTGGAGATAGTGCAGTGCTATAGGGTGGACAGGGACCTCCTACAGCAGATTGTTGAGTTGTGCTGGCCACGCCTCACACACAGAACTAACATAGGGGAACCCATCCCAGTGGATACCAAGGTATGTGTACAGGTACCTTCCAAAGGCCAACTGGGGATATGATGGGGATATCTCAGGCATCAGCATCCAGGGTACTCCAGTTCCTGGATGCCATGTCAGCACATGTCGGTGAGCACATATATCGCCCCGTCACCCGTGAGGCGTTGACCAGCAATATGCGTCTCTTCCATCAAATAGCAGAATACCATGAGGTAGTGGGTGCAATAGATTGCACGTACATGTGCATCAAAGCACCAGCCGATGAGTGGGGTAGGGTCTACATCAACCGCAAGGGCTTCCCATCCATCAACTGCCAGGTCATGTGCGATGCCCAGGGCATAATAATGAATGTGTGTACTGGCTGCCCTGGAAGCTACCACAATTCCCACATCTGGCATCTGATGCAGCTCTACCACAGATTTACCAGTGGGGACATCCCACATGGTCACCTAGTGGGGGATGCTGGATATGCACTGGAGCCATGGCTGATGACACCCATCAGAAATGCACACACACCCGAACAAGAACTCCATAATGAGGCACATGCACAAACATGAATCATAATAGAGCGTGTGTTTGGGATGCTCAAGTCATGGTTCCGGTGTCTGGATGCATGTGGTGGAGCCTTGCAGTACTCACCAACTACATGTACCCAAATTGTCCTTGTGTGTGCCATGCTACACAATTTGATCCTGCAAAAACAGCTGCAGCAGGAACAGCATGGAGCAGGGCCACACAGCCCCCCACCATTGTCAAGGCCTGCACAGGCACAGAGTGACTCAGAGGAGGAACAACCTGAGCCTGTCCCAGTAGGCAGAATGAGGTGTGCCCAGTATGCCCTGGCCCTGGCAAAGAGGCAAGGCATAGCACATGCACTGACACAGTAGGGACCCAGGGAATATCACCTCTCTCCAACTCGCACTTACAGTAAAAGGGATTCCAAACATGACGCTACCTGTGCTCAACCATGTATAGGGAGTGTACTCTGTGCATCCGACATAGGCAGTCCTGCAGCACCACCCTCAATACTGGGACACCCACAAGGTAAGTGACTCACACATGCCAGTTGGGATACCCAACAACTGTTGCAGTCAGCAGGATAGCTGTAGACAAACACAAACAAATGCTGCACTATGGCCTCTGAATGAGCCCTATGTGTAACCCCCAGGCCTACACAGATAGACTACAGCAGGCCAGGCAGTTGGATGTAAGATGTGAAGGCTAGGAAGTCTGAAACTAATATGTAGGCAGTGAAAGCTAGAATCTGTAGTACACTGGTATGCCTCTAGCCAACATGATAGGCAAGATTACAGACTGAAATGGAGTACCTGACATACCACTACAGTCCTAGCAAATGTGTAGAAGTGTCAGGTGTGTGTCCCCATCCTACGTACACTAATAGTAACAGTCATGTGTGTCCCTCCAGTCCTGTGTAGAAATGTAGAAATGTAGAAACGGTCAGGTGCTCCCCCCTCACTATGCAGAAATGTAGCAACTGTACATGCCAAATGACCAATGGATACCCTGCAGACACAGCATGTTACCTGTTGGTGTACAACACGAAGGTCAGCACCACAGTACAAACAACCTGGACATGCTCCACACATGCAATACAGATGGCAATACTGGGCATGCTCACACACTTAGAGGAATGAAGGCAATGTCAGTCAACAGCATACTGAAAGGTCATACTGGGCATGCTCACACACTGAAGGCCATGTCTGCAAACACCAGTAGAGCAGACATATCTGACAGTTGCAGTTCTTAGTGCAGACACGTCAGTATGCACCACTCCTGCCTTGCACACATAGTGGATAGGAATATAGACATATATGTAAGGACATCACATTATAATAAACCAAAGGTAGATGGACATAGATGTGTGGAAGAGGGTCACCATGACAAGGACCCACCCAGAACTGTCCCACCCAGCACACAGCCAAAGGCCCACAACCACATGTGTTGTAGGTGCACTCACTGCAGATACTAGCCATCAGCATCTGTCAGAATGACAGACTATGTGGTGCTCATGCCAGCTGTGCAACATGACTGTACAAGGAAGTAGTCATCTAGTAGCTGTATACATGTACCTGTGACATATGACCTCGTGTGCTCGCATGTGGCATGTCAACTCCTACATGAATGGGTTATGGCCCATGCACAACCTGCCCATCCCATAGTAGAATTAAGACAAGCCTGCTGAGGTCATCCAATGTGAAATACACCTTTGTGAGAGCCATAGCTCAGGAATCACCATGGCACGTCCCATAACTGCATACTGCTCTAGTGATAAACCAGTTAGGTAGTAGTCCAAACCCCAGACTTAGCAATTGTGTGAGTGTGTGTTTGTGTGTGTGTGTGTGTGTGTGTGTGTCTGTCTCTGACTGTGTAGAAAGCAATGCTTTTTAGGATACTCAAGCTCCGTACAATTCATATACTGAACTTTGGCAAGGCTGCTGATGTCACTCACCTAGGAATACACCTCTGGGAAAGTCATAGCCCAGTAATCTCTGTAGCGCGTCCTGTAACTGTGTCCTGTTGTACTGTGATAACATAGTTAGATAGGTATTCTAAACCCAGACCTGGCAACTGTGTTTGTATGTGAATCTGTGTGTGTGTGTCTGACTGAATAGAGAGCAATGCTTTTTAGGCTACTCACACTCCATACAGTTCATATACTCAACTTTGGCAGGGCTGCTGATGTCACTCACCTAGAAATACATCTCTGGGAAAGTTATAGCCCATTAATCTCTGTAGCATGTCCTGTAACTGCATACTGCTGTAGTGTGATAATGTAAGTAGGTGTTCTAAACCCAGACCTGACAACTGTGTGTTTATGTGTGGATCTGTGTGTGTCTGACTGAGTAGAGAGCAATGCTTTTTAGGCTACTCACACTCTGTACAATTCATATACTCAACTTTGGCAGGGCTGCTGATGTCACTCACATAGAAATACACCGCTGGGAATATCACACCCAGTAATCTCTGTAGTGCATCCTGTAACTGCATACCGCTGTAGTGTGGTAACATAACTAGGGAGGTGTTCTAACCCCAGACCTGGCAACTGTGTGTGTGTGTGTGTATGTGAATGTGTGTGTCTGACTGAGTAGAGAGCTATGATTTTTAGGCTACTCACACTCTGTAGAATTCATATACTCACCTTTGGCAAGCCTGCTGATTTCACTCACCTCGAAATGCACCTCTGGGAATGTTACACCCAGTAATTTCCATAGCCCGTCCTGTAACTGCATACTGCTGTAATGTGATAAAGTAGTTGCAGGTGTTGCTGTAGTGTGATTTAGAACTGTGGTAGGATTCCATCCCCACCCATGGCAGTTCTGGATGTTTTGTGTGTGTTTCAATGTGTGTGTATGGAGCAATGCATTATAGGCTACTCACCCGCAGTATATTTCAAATGCCCTACTGTGGCAATCCTGCTGATGTCATCCATTGTAAAATACAACTTTGGGGAGACAGTTCATCTGTGGTGCGTCCTGTAACAGGCCCCATGATGTAGTGGGATATAGACCTCAGTCAGGGGTTCTATATCCACACATATCATATGGGGATGTTTTGCATGTGTCTCACTGCCTGTGTAGACAGCAATGCGTTTTAGGCTAGTCATTCGCTGTACAGTTAAAATGCCCTATGCTGGTAACCCTGCTGATGTCATACATTGTGAAATACACCTTTGAGGAAGAGGTACTCCAGTAATGTCTGTGGTGTGTACTATAACTGCGTAGTGCTGTAGTGTAATAAACTAGTTAGTTAGGGGTTCTACTCCCAGATTTGACAGGTGTGTGTGTATCACACGTATCCTGTGTAGAGGTGGCTGTGAGTGTGTGGCCAGTGGGGAGGGGGTTTTGCTCAGTTCTTTTATGGTGGCTCTACTATATATCACTGTGTAAACCATACAGGGATAACAGATGTAAATTAGCTGAGAGGCTGGGGTGCAAAGCCATACCCAGACATGTGATATCAAGGCCAGCCAACCACAGTTAGCAACCCCACTATTACCCAGAGCACACACACACATGCCTAGGCAACTGCCAATATGTGGGTAGTATACTGCATATTGGCCACTGATGGTAACTCTGCAGTGATACCAGTGGGCTACAGAGGACATATCACCCTACCCATCTGTCCAATATGCACGTACATGCAGACAGTACACCTCCACCATGTTCCCAAATGGACACCTGCACCACCCGTGGTGCCTTCACACGTGACTCCCAACGGACATACCATGCCTGATAACATGCCCTGTATGAACAGATGACACTGGCATCAGGGAATGCTGTTAGCATGCTATCAATGTAGGTGCTGGGTAAACCTGCTGCCCATTACCAGTTCCTGTACACTGACTGGCACATCCAATGATAATCTGTGTTCACAACATGGGCCAGACACCCTAGGTACAGTTCCACATGTCACTGTACATCCATGTGGGAGGTGTGCACATCCGAGACACCATCCATGTCATGGAGTAAGGAACATATACATGGCAAGTGATGCACAGCATTGGCCACACACAATAGTCACACAGGTGACTGGATGGGGGATGCAATACCCAGCTGTGTGGGCAAATGCAGAAACCACAGGCCTGAGACACAATGCAGACCATCGTCATGTGGCCTGATGTCAAGGTATACCCATCCCCTACTCTTGTACAGCCTGCTGGCACAGTTGACCACCACACACCCGTGCAGACATGCACCCATGCATGTCAGGACTGGCACCCTGTGTATCTGTGTTTGTGTTGTATGGTGCATCTGACAACATTCACACTCACTACAACTCCCCCAGGGCATTCTGAAGCATGCTGTTTGATGTCTGATACCTCATCATACTCTATGCCCGTATGACCTCCGTATGACCCGTGTGGTGCATGTGATACCTGCACATCGATGTGTTGTGGCAATCCCATTAGTGATGAGTTGCACTCCTGGCCCTGCCAAGTGTGTCAATGTGTGTACGTCCCTGTGTGAGTGTGCCTGTGTTGACGCTGGCAGCTGTTCATGCAGACAGGCACGTGTACGTCACCTACCATATATCTACCGTATCCCTGTTACAGATGTCATTCATCATCACAATTATGCTCTGAGTGCTCCACAGCAGGTAACCCATGTGTCGTATCCAATAACTGCATCAAACTGTGATAGCACTACATAGTTGTTGGGGGTTTGATACCCTGTGCTGGTAGGTGTGTGATATAAACATGCTTCTGTTTTACTCTACCACCCCTCCCTGACATGTATTTGCCTCTATCTGCCTCCCCCACTCCCTCTCCGGTGGATTTGGAGACCCACACCTGCTATGCTTAGGCAGCAGCATGTGCAAATTCAGTGATGCTCATGATCAGCTGATGACCTCTGGATGAATTGCAGCCCTCCCCTAGCTGATTGCATGTGGAACGGCTGTGGTAGCAGTCCCATAGCCAATTGCATGGAAACACACTCCAATACCTGGGAACAACATGGTGGTGTTGGCTCTTTACAATCACTGTGAGCAGGAACTTTATCTGTTGTTTGGCAAACAGCATCTCAGATGGATTGGAGATTTACCTTTAACAACATACACTGTGGAAAGAGGGCAACAAACAGGAGGGGGATGTGCCTGACCTGACTACAGACTGTAAGTGCTGCTATACTGCATGTAGAGTATGTTGGTTTAACAATGTTTGTCTGGATATGCCTGTCATACATGTCGCAATACCTGCCATGTCAGTCCCATGTATATGAGGGATCCCCATCCGCAGGGTCATCCGCAGACTGGGCAGTGTTGTGCCTTTGGTTTCATGTGTCAGCTACGGTGCACCTATCTGTGGAATGCAGAAGGTAGTGTGAGGATAGCAGGCAGTAGATGGTGACAGCCAGGACAGTTACCAACGTCACATCCCTCATAGGACATATGGTGCAACAAACCCTGTTACAACAGTATATGTATGAGGGTATTACAGCAACATGTCAATATTGGCCCTGTGTTTGTGCCTGCAGCCATAACTCTGTCAACCTTTGTACATGTGTCATGCAGTAGGGGCTGCATATGTTCTGTACTCCATAGTCATTGACAGCATATCTGATAACATGCCAGTGAGATATCAGACTGCTACACATGTTATGTATAGTAGGGGATATAAATGAGGTCATAGCCTGGGCATTATGTGGTTGTGTGTACAGTACTGAGGTATGTGTAAGTCTGGTAATTGTCAACAGTGTGTGTATAGTGAATATGTACCTTGGCCTGTGTAGAGACTGTTGTAGATGTCATTGTTCCTGGTCCTGTTCTATCTGATGTTACATGCTGCTCCACTGTATGTCACCCTAACAGCTTACATGTTTGTAGGGGTGAACACACACATGTCCCATACTACAGACAGGCATCAGACCACACTGTCTGGTGGCCCAGTATATGTAGGGGTGTTGTGTGAGTGGCTCATATGAGGATGGCGTAGGTCAGATAGTCCATATATTGTAATAGTAGACTAGCTTACCATATGTGGCTGTGGCTGTGTTCACATTGGTTGTGATTATGCACTTTCACACAGGTGTCTGTTACTCTGTGATGTGACATGCCTGTAGAGCCTGCTATCTATGCAGGTACATGTGTATCCCCACATGGGAGATGTAGCTCAGTGTTGAGTCAGTCTGCCTGTAGCTTGCACTGTGCTTTGTTGCATTCCTAGCACATTACTGTACTTATCCAGTGAGATGACATGTCCAGATACTTGCCAGATGTACTTCTGCCAGGCCACCATGACAGTCATGTATGTCAGACAAAGCAGTGGGATGCTGTTCAGATGTATGTCACTAACTAGTGGGTAGTATGTGGCCATGGCACCTCTGTGCCAGCAGTTATTATGTGTCAGGACAGACAGGTGTGTATGAATGCATAACCTATGGGGGCAAATGTATACCAGTATTTATGTGTTACACCCATCTAAATGGCTGTTAACATCCACATTGACAGGCCTGGTCCACATGTCTTGCATGAAGCGGTTCTGTGTATACCCCCTGGACTGACCAGCGTGTGTCAGACTGTCCACATATATTGGGCGTATTGCAGCTGTAGTCCACAGGGGAGTTACTGTGCTAGCAGTAGTATTATAGTATGATGACCTTAGGATGTCTGTCAGTAGTCAATGGTGCACATGTCCACAGCAGATGTGGCCTCCCACACACACACCATGTCTGTGAAGACGATCCCTATTACAGTAGCAATAGTCTACAAATATACCTGCAATACATACATGACATCCCCTTGCACTGAGAGTTTGGGACTATTGGGGCTGAGGTAGGGCTCCACTCCATGTGCAGGACATATGGCAAACATATATGTACATATCATTATACATATATCCATATAGATATGTACACATTTACATATCTTGCTTACTGTATGACAACAGTTGTACACATATGTGCCTGTGTTCCAGACTCTGTCCTCCACCTACATACCTGGCTTAGCACATGTGACATGCTGTCAGGGTTTGTTATGTAGTGGGCTGTGTGTATTTCATGCTGTCACTCCTGCCATCCCTCCACTGCTGTTGTGTACCCCACACAAACTGGGGGGTTGGGGCCATATATGTGTGGGCTCCACCTACACAATACATGTGTGCCCTAATGCACTGCAGAGGGCAGTGTACGTAACCATGGTATATGGCCCAGTAGTAGTGAGTGTAGGGGAGTGCACCATGACTAACCTAGGCTGTAACAACATGTGTGGGTATCTGGGGTAAGCTACCTTAAGGTATCTAGATGTACATTACCATACAGTCCACCATGGGTAAATGCAGGCCTACTGCCTCCTGCCATATGGACTGTTCTGTTTGTCAGTATGATTGTGATTTTGTCAGTTATGCCTTGTTTTGTAACAGATACATCCCTTTGTGTCATCTGGGGTCTGCACCCCTTAGGGATTGTGTACAGAGTGTAGATAGAGGCTGCTGACCTATACATCTACATTACGTACTGTTGATTGTCCCGTATGCTGTGGGCCAGTCTGTCATTATTTTTGTACTACTAGAAGGCCTCGGCCTGGACAGTAACATGTGTCAACCTTTCCAGACTACTGTCTCAGTATAACTGTTTCACAGTTGCATTACACTGTTCATATGGATGTCAGTGTCTAAACGGCTATATGACATGGCATATATAACTGTCATAGTACACAAATATAGCTTTCACATTCATTTATGGGCACCTGTGTGTGGTGTTATACCCTTTGATATCTCTGTGGGTATGTGTTTCAGGCTATGAATGTCATACGTATGAATACTGGCTGCTCAATTTGTGTGCACGTACTACATATGTATAGTACTATACATATCTCTGTGTGTGTTTGTGTACTTACATATATATATATATATATATGTATGTATATATATATATATATATATTTATATATATATATATATATATATATATATATATGTATATATATATATATATATATATATATATATATATATATATATATATGTATATATATATATATATATATATATATATATATATATATATGCCTGTATCTGCATATATCTGTCTGTGTATATGTATCCTAGGGATGGCCATGTCGTGTGTGGTCCTGGTTATGGGATTTGCAACACTTGTTACTGTATTACAGGGGGGACGTGCTTGGCTGGGTGGAGTATACCTATTCGTACCAGACGTATATTGTGTGGAGCCTCTCAACACCATTCACGTTGCATGAGGTCACATATGTTTTTGTTATATCCCCATTGTTATCACCAGATGTCTGCCTGTATACACCTATATATGTACATGTATATATCTGCTGACATATACATGACCTGCTGTATATATTTACACATGTAGATGTAGACATATATATCCATATATGTTCATATATACTTATATATGTATATATCCCTTTAGATCTATATATATATATATATATATATATATATATATATATATATATATATATATATATATCAATATGTTGTATCTGTTTAGATATTAATATATTTATTTATACACATACATCTATATGTTGCAATACATTCTCTGTACTGTTGAATGACTGGGCTGGATGATATGTTTGTGGAAACCTCAGTGTTATGTATATCTGCCATGGTTTATTGGAAAATCATTTTGTGTATGGTGTTCAGGGTTCTGAGTACGAGCCTTGCAGAGGCAGTTTATTTTGTTGCTGGCCAGAACACTCCCGATTACCCCCACACTAACCTCTTTAAAAGGAATGGAAAAAAGGGTTGATAGGAAAGTGGTGAAAAAGGGGCACAAAGAGGGTATGACAGTAGGGGAAATAGCTAGGCATATGCAGGAAGGGTGTAGGAAAGGTCCATAGCTTTCCATTTCTGCTACAGCAACAGCTGTACATAAACACTGAAGTTGAAGGTAGATGTGGACCCTCAAATCCCTGGGAGATGGGTGAGGACAACATAAATGCATTGTGATGCCAATTAGACCGGATTACATGTGTCCAGTGAACATGTGTGTAAAATGGACAGTCATGTATGGGGCGAGATTATTTCATGGGAACATATTGTCCTTCCAAAATTTTTCAGGTGGGAGTGGGATGTTGGGGAGGGGCTGTAGGTATATTTGGGGAGGGAGGATGGGTAGATTAATAGACATGACATACAAGATGCATACAGGGGTGATATATGACACATGTGGGGGGTGAAGACCTTGATGGGGAGGGGTGTTGGGATATCGAAAGCCCACAAGCCCCCTAGTGGTAACAGTGGCACTGAGGTTACCACTCGTGGGCAGTCACCATGGTGTTATCACAGTGCCATACTCTTGTGAAATATGCTGCAGACCATCCTCCTGCTGACACATGTACACCTGCAACACAAATGGATAACATTATAGAGATAACAATCACTGTTACTGACAGCTGAAATGCATCATAGCTGCATGGCTACACTACCTGACATGTATGCATTACACATTACCCCTGACAACATCTTACACTGCAGTACATTACAGCACTCTATAACAGTCACCGTGTACATCAGAACCATATTAGCCTGTCCCTGCATCGATGTTATGGATGACAGGGATGTGGCACAGGTATCATCATATGCACAGGGTGTGTTGCTGGTTTGCCAGAGGCCGAGAGTGGTCCATACATGTGTTGCCATGAGTGTGGGTGAGGGGTTTGGTTCAATGATTGGGGCATGGTGATGTGGTGTGTGTCGGTATGTGGTCACCCTAGATGTGGTTGCATAGTGTGTGGGTATGCATGCACACAGTCCTGCCATGTGGCCGCTCTGTACAGGTGTTGTTGGACAGCTGCAGACCATACCTGACAGGGTGGGCAGTTCAGTGTCTCCAGCCACGGACATGCTGACTGTGCCTGCCAGGGGTTCCATGGGCACGTGCCGGTACATACCTTGAGGTGCTACTCTCCCCTTATGATGACAGGTGTCCACTGGAACCATGTCCCGCCTGGGCCAGGGCCACATGCACATGGTCTGATGTAGTGTGGTGTGGACAGCACCCCCGTGTTGTGCTGGAGCTGGTACTGACACTATGGGAGTGGCTTGGTGTCCTGGCATGTCCACGTTGATCACCAGCTGCTGGTGTTTCTGGCCTACATCTGGCGGACATTGCACCCTTCCCACCACATGTTCAAGCACGGACATTCCATGGTCGAGGAGGCCCACCATCTCACCCCGTCTATCCACGACCTCAGTATGTTCATGGACGGCAGCAGCAATGTCATGGAGGGTGTCACTTACTGATGAGAAAGCAGCCCTCTGCAGCCTCAGGCCCTGTCTGGTGTGCATGTCCATTACAGCCTGAAACATGCTCCTGATGGTACCAGTTGTGGCGCCTCTACCAGGGGCATGATGACCAGCGGCCCTCCCATGAGCACCACGGTGCATCTGCCGATGTGGTGGCCTGCCAGACATCCGGCTATGCCGACTGTGACCTGACACAGTTGGCATGGACACCACACCTTCCTGGTCACTGACACCAACCGCCAACTGCCCCTCTGCTATGGTCACATGTGATGGGGTTTGTAGGGGCACTGTAACTGTGTGTGGGCTTGGGATGGCTAGGAGGATGATGACACATGTAGGTGCAGTGTCAGCCTCTGACAACCCCACCTGTACCTCACCAGTACCATCATCAGTGTCTGTATGGACACCTACCTCAGTTTGCATGCAGGAGAGACCCTGACCCACCTTGCCACCTGTGGGGGAAACAAACACACACGTTAAGACCTGTACAGCATTGCATAACATTATGCACACTCACAGTCACAGTCTCACACACACACACACACACACACACACACACACACACACACACACACACACACACACACACACACACACTGACAGTCCACCTTACTACCTCCCTTACCCTGGGTTTACAGACAGTCCCACATTCAGTTACAGATGTTCCCTATCCTGCATGGCACTTGCTAACATACACTCATTAATACTACCCATTAACATATCATACCTTTCCATGCCTACGCATGTGATCACAACACATGACCTGTTACTCCATCACCTCCCTGACTTTGGTGGAGTAGGTTGTACATGGCCTCACTGCTGTCATCCAGTAATACCCTGTGTATGTCCAGTCATGGTGTACATGGCCCCTACATGGTTGGGGCCACTACATTCACTACATATGTCACACACAGGAGCCTCATACTACAGTCTTGATCCACATCTGCTGCACAGTCAACCCATCATGCGGAAAACAGTAATACTTGGATACACTCACTGATGTGGTCTGGTAATTCCCCATTGCATTAGTAGTGCTGCATATGTGGGTAGCCAGTTATCTGTCTGCTGCTGGCATTATGATGTGTATACCTGGTATGTACTTTCCCTCCCAATGCATGCTCTGTGCTACAGACCTTGTTATGCTATCAGCTGTACTGTAGGCTGTCCTGGTGTCTCATGTCACTACATCTACAGCGCAATCCCAAGGAAAAGTACTGCCATGTGATCAATCCCACTATTGCCTGTGCATACATGGACACCCACACAAACAGACACACATGTACACACACGTCAGACATGCATTGACCACACTCCACCAGATTGCACTTACACACACATATTCAACCCCCCCCACACACCGATGTGTGGGGTTGCACACCTTTTGTACACACAGTCCTCCCATTACCCTTCTGTCAGCATGCATTACATCTGGTGCTCAGCAGCATGCAGTGCAACCATAGTGACCTCATGACAGTGGCAGTATACATGTGTGTGATGCATGGGCTATGTTGGTAGGTGATGGCCCTTCCCCTTAACACTGCACCCATGTACGAAGTGTTACTGTCGACCTGTTCTGCACCCTGCCTTGTACTGTGCACCATACCACACAGGTGTACAAACCATTACTGCTTATGTAGTGCTGTGTCTATTATGTCAGCTCCAATGCTCACAGCCCCTTTGTGTTACAGCACCTCTTACCTGGGATGATATGTGAATAGATATAATTTGTGAATGCCTGATGTCTGCTTTACAGATCACAACATCAGCAGTGTTTGTATGATCAGTACAGGACTATTACACTGACACCCACCAGACCTTACCATGGCTGTGGGGAGTACCTTGCACATGTTCCAGAACTCTGCATGGTTGCAAGGTCTACTCATTTGCACATCCCTTGGAGTGCACACACACTGCTGTCACTACCGCTGTGGGGTCAGGGTTACATTTGCCACAGTTACATAACCTAATTGTGTGCAATTACAGCCATGAGGGTGGTGTTTCACACATGTCCCTACTGTAGACTGTGTGTCTTGCCATACTTCCCATCCCTGTGGACACATTGCACATGACAGGATATTAGATATCTTGCATGTGTCTCTTGTACCCTTCCAATACCGCAGCATGGTCACTACTGTGACGCAGTGCATTTCACAACAACAAAACGTGAACATGTACAGCATGCAGTATGGGTAGGTGTGTTAGACGTGTGCATGGAATATCCCATAGCCATTACATGCACAGTGTCTTGTCATGCATGAACATGAATCATACTCACTGACTACAGGCTGCTGCTGTGGTGGTATCCTGGAGTGACCTACATAAGAGTGTGAGAATGTTGTTGTCAGTGGCCACAGCTGTGGCATTCATAAAGAGTGAGTGCAGCATTATGTTACATCTACAGTAGGGGTCCACAATACTACAGTTTATGCACTTCTGTTTATTACTACTACACAGCAACAGACTATGAATATGACATCTCAGATTTGCATGATGTACCTGTACAGATGCAGATGCATACACATGAGTGATGTACTAATGTGCCCAGGGCCTTTACCTGCACGCTCCTCAGCCAGTGTGTCGGTGGCATCCACCTCCACAATGCGCCCTGCCAGTTGTTGGTGCTGCAGGTGGGCAGATGCCACAAGGCTCCTGAGTAACTCCTCCACATGGGTGAGGGGTGGATGGATGGTTTGCCCCCCATGTTGTGAGGTGGTCTCCCCATACAGCAGCAGCTCGCCGACATACATGGCGAAGCAGGTCGCTGCAATGATGCCGGACCTGCTCATAGCTGCGGTTATGCAGTCCAACATCATTGACCCTGTGGACTAGTTTGTTCCACAGGGCGGTCCTCTCCTGCTGATCTTGGGCTGTCCATCCAAACAGCTGTTCATAGTGCTGCACCAAATGTGAAACTATGACCTCTGTCTCGGCAGCACTGTAGGCTGGCAGACGGATGAGGGGCATCCTCCCTGGAAGACATAAAGATGGAAACAGGTCAGTGCAACTCATACTGCAGGGTTACCATAGTTCTTAATACACATCTTTGCCTCCCCCCACCATATCAGCTACAACAAACCATTCACAGAATGCAATTGGTATATCGGCTGCTTACCTACCATTGGGACATATGTTGTATTGTATCAAGCTTTGTGCTATGTGTTTGTGCCATGCTTTGTGCTATGTGTTTGTAGCCATGCTCCCTGTAGGGACACTATCTCTGCTGGCCTGTTACAGACTATTTCACCTGCATGCCATTGTCAGTGGCACTATACACATGTATACATACATTGCTCGAATAAGCCAACATCCGAATCCATAATAACTGAACACACTTTAACAAAAGCGCTTTTATCAAAAAAGAAGCCTCCCTGCACCCCCCATGCCCACACACCCCCTACTTTAATATTCTCCCTCCGAGACTGCACTACAGTGGGGAAAAGGGAAATTTCCCTTACCTGCACCGTAGTACAGCTTTGGCAACAGCATACTTATGCGAAAGTGCTTCTTCGGTGAAAAGCACTTTTGCGTAAGTATGCCCGGTCATTTGGGTTTCGGTCATTTGATTCGAGCTAACGTCCGGAACCCACATAAATATATATATATATATATATATATATATATATATATATATATATATATATATGTATACATATATGTGTAGATATATCTTGTGGGTGTTTATATACCTACATCTATATGACTGTTTGTATATCTGTAGACATACCTGTCTAATTATATATCACACAGATAATTATCTATATGTGGGGTGCATACAGACATCTGGTCCACATTCTGTAACTGTCTTTCATTCACAGCTGCACTGTTCTGCCTTACTGCAACACAGCCAGGTGTCACATATGAACACAGACTAACATTAGAGTGGTATATATGGTGAGAGATTGTTGGTAAGCCTCTTGTACACCTATGGCATTTGTGCATGCTGCATTAGACATTAACATGACTATCCTGTGTGTGGTGTGCTCTGACACCCATGTGTCTATCATGATGGCATTACTTCCACCACCAGGTATTGCCCACACTAACATACCAAACACACATATTATGGCTTAAATCTTTGTCATTCCTTGCTGATCTGAAACAGTTGGTGGGTATGTCCCACTGCCTACAGGGACAGACAGTATTGTCCAGAGCAGTTGTTCAGCAGAACTGCATTACAGGGACAACTACAGATGGCACGTATAAACATTCCACATAATATGTCCTATTATTCTGTACCACATACTACTTTCAATTACATACATATATGTTTTAAATTTATTTATTTATTTATTTTACATTTGTTGACCGGGATAGTCCGACTGGATGCATATCCATTTTCAGCGGAGGCCTGGGGAGAAAAGCTCCAAACATACAGACAAAAACATGCATACATATTAAGGGTTTTACAATGTAACAGGGGAAAAAAAGCTCCAGTTGAGCAGACAAAAAACAAACATCCCAAGCAACAGTTAAATAACAGGCAGATTTTACAAGAAGCAAGGTGTGTCCCTCAAGAGAGATCCACAATTTAACAATATGTCATAGAATGTAAAAGTTAATGAACAGGTGGATTACAGCAACAATATATTACAAAGAAATTTACAGAACAAGATTGCCATTGCAAGCATTTGTGAGCAAGAAGCTAGTGCATTGCTGTTGAGCTAAGGAGTTGTTATGGGGATTAATCAGGGTTGGAACATGGACAGAGCCAGTGCATCTTATAATGATGTTTGAGGCCATTTTTGAAGAGGCATAGAGAGAGTTCCAGGGTAATGTCTGCTGAAAGTAAGTTCCAAGTTTTCCCAACGGAGTTGGCAAATAGGGAGTCACCAGCTGAGTGGTTAGCTTTCTGTGTTTGGACTAACAGCTTGTTGGATGAGTGTAATGGTCTGGAGTTACTGCATGGTTTTATGATAGTTTTAAGAACGAGGGTCTTTTCAGGTTGGTTGAGAATATAATGTGCTACTATTGGCTGGTTGAACTGTATTAAGCTTGGCAGTTCTTGCCACTGTAGGAGTTTGAGGTTGTGGCAGTGATGTGTCCTGTATGTTGATCCAGTGGTGAACCTGGCAATATGGTGGTAGCAGTGGGAGAGTTTGGTAAGTTCTGATTTATTTATGTTACAGAGTATAGGGGAAGTATATAGAAGGGTAGAGAGGAGATGAGAGCAGGCGATAGCGATTCTAGCTGGAGGGGTTAGAAAAGGTTTATTTCTATATAGTGAGCCGAGCTTTTTGCTAATGGTTTTGATAGTTTTATTGATGTGTAGGTTGAATTTGAGATTATTGTCTACTATTACCCCTAAGAGCTTGGTTTGAATATCTGGCAAAATAGAGGTGCCATTGTTTGATGTTACAGTAAAGGAAAGCGGGGGGGACCTGAAAGTTGGGGTAAAGAGTAACAGTTTTGTCTTATTGGGATTCAACAGAAGATAGTGATTAGAGAGCCACTTTTCAACTGTGTTGAATATACTCCGGGTTAGGGTTTGCAGGGCTGTTGGGGAGGAGGCTGAGCAGATCAGGGTGGAGTCATCTGCATACTGGATGCAAGATGCAAGTGGGATGGCAGTGGGTAGGTTATTGATAAAGATGGAAAAGAGTAAAGGACCTAAAATGGAGCTCTGAGGAACTCCAAGAGTGAGAGGTATCAGAGTGGATAGTTTGCCCTGCCAAAGTACGGCTTGTTGTCTGTCATTCAGATAGGAATGGAACCACTTTATAGTATGGTTGTCCAGGGAAATAGATTTCAGAGAGTGGATGAGTAATTGGCGATTGACCATATCAAAGACCTTTGAAAGGTCTAGAAAGAGGGCTGATGACAGCAGGTTATTATTTCTGTTTAGATTTATGGCGTTAGTGAAGGAAAGGAGAGCTGATGTGGTGCTAGGATGTGGCCTAAAGCCATGCTGAGAGACAGCCAGTATTTGGTTCTGTATGAGATAGTACATAATTTGTTTGTGGATGCACTTTTCCATTATTTTGGCCAGTGGTGAAAGAATGGTGATAGGTCTGTAACTGAATAATTCTGTGGAACTTCCACCCTTGTGAAGTGGGATAACGTGGGATATTTTCCAGATGGGGGGGATAGAGCCAAGAGTTAAGGATCTGTTGATCAGGATAGATATGGGAAATGCTGTGACATCAGCAGCTATGTTTAAGAACTCAGCTGGGAGCATGTCAGCAGATAGGGTGGTGGGCTTCAATTTTTTAATTAGTGACCGAATTAGAGTGGTAGAGACAGGTTGGAAGATGAAGGGGTGGTGAGTAGTGGGTATGATAGTGGAGGAGCTAGTCAATGGTGTATTAGTGGTGGAGTAAGAGTGTATGGGATTGAGTTGGTTAGCGAGAGACTGGATTGTTTCAGTGAAGAAATTATTAAAGGCACTAGCTATGTTCTCTGGTAGTTTTTGGGTGTAATTTGTTGGGGTTGGAGTGGCAGATTGTCCTGGATGAAGAATCTGGTTAATACCTTCTCAGAACTTTTTGGGATTGTTTTGATGCTTCTGCTGCAAGTTTTGGTAGTAACTTTTTTTGTCTAGTAGAATGGATTTTTTTTGTCATTCCTAAGTTGATGGTATTTTAGTTGGTTGAGAAGGGCTTTAGTTACTCGCCAGATGGCCCAGGCCTTATTTCTAAGTTTGATTTTTAGTTTGGTTTCCTTAGTGAGCCATGGTGCTGAATTTGTTCTAGTTTTAATATTAAAAGATGGGGCATGAGTGTCTAGGATGTTTGGGAATTTAGTATTAAAATAAGCCACTGCGTCTTTCAGCGGTAAACATTTTAGGATTGCCCAGTTGACTGAGTTAAGTTCATTTTGGAAATTTACAGGATTGAAGTTTTTGGTATTTCTAACTGTTCTATAGGTGGGCTGATGGGAGTTATTACCCTTATCCTTAATAATGTAACTTAGAGAGTGATCACTTAGGTCATCGGGGAGGGTTTCAGCTTTATACAAGTGGTGATGATTATTGATAAGAATCCAATCAAGAATACTTTCTCTGTTATTAGGTTTGCTGATCCTGGTAGGAGCGGTTATCATTTGTCTGAACCCGAAGAGATTTATGTGGGTGACAGGGGATTCAGCTGCACAAGTGGTCCAGTCAGTGTTGAAATCACCAAGCACAATGGTTTCCTGGGGGTGGTTAGTGGATAACCATTGGAGGATATCTTCCAGGATGGTTATATTGTTCCCTGGGGGAATGTAGATACAGACAATGTTTATGCATGTGTTGTGATTAATTCGAAGTTTAGTTATAGGGATTTCAGCATTATTAAATGGGGGTGGCTGTATGGAGTCTCTATTAACACTTAGTGTGTTTTTATAGAGAACTGCTATTCCCCCTCCCTTTTAGAAGCTCAGTCTAATCAGTGAATATTATACCCTGGTGGTAATATCTCTTCATCAGCAGTAGCAGGGTTTAGCCAGGTTTCTGTGAGACACATTATATCTGGGAAATGGACTGCTGATAGGGCATGTAGGTCATGTGTTTTGTTGTTTATGCTTCTGATGTTTAGGTGAAAGGTGAGAAGAGAGTTAGTGGATCTACTGAGTGGTAGAGTAATGGTGGGAGTATAGTTGTCAGAGTTAGTGACACTGTGAGAAGAAGGGCCAGGGTTGGGATGGATGCCCCTGTCTACTATTAGGTTGTGGTGAAGTCTGATGATGGGTTTTAGAACTTTATGTATACGTTTTAGATAATGTTTGTCTTTGGGGTTGGAGTTTAGGGTTTTAATTGGGTGGTGATTCATACCTGTCATTTTTTTTTTTCCTGACAACTGTGACTGCCTGTTGTTTAAGGTTTACTTTTTTTTCTTCTTTTCACTGTGTGTGTGTGTGCGTGTGTGTGTGTGTGTGTGTGTGTGTGTGTGTGTGTGTGTGTGTGTGTGTGTGTGTGTCTCCCTCTCTCGCTCTCTCTCTCTCTCTCTCCCTCTCTCTCCATTAGAATGATTGAGCTGGTTTGAATGGATTGCAGCATGGCTTTTGTAACTGATGAACATGATCAGGTGATGGGTTCTGCACCAATAAGTGTGCAACAATTGCTAACTGCATGCAGCCTGCTGTGTAGTACTTCAGATAACCACTGTCATGGCAACCTAGTACTATAAAATACTGACTCATGTGGGCATTGTCCCTTAACCTTTCCAGTATGGAGGACAACCTTCATGTATGTGGGCAGCAGTGTTACAGACAACAGTTTACAATACCTCTTACAGCAGGAATTGCAGACAGAGGCCAATTACACATTCGTATGAGGTTCCATACCTACAGACAGAGTGAGTAGTGTTCATATGTGCATTGTATATTGCTGGTCTTGCAGTGTTTGTGTGTATATAGTTGTTTAGGATGGAATGCAGTCTGTCTGCATAGCTTTCAACTGTGGGCATATTCACATGATGGTCAGTGGATTGTGTGGTTGGTTTGGTCTATGCACTACACAGGTCTTGCCCTACATATATCACTGGCAGTCTGTCTGTTGCATGCTATCAGTACATAGCTACATCCATTTGTGTTTCTGATGTCGTATTCCTGCATAAGGGTATGTTGCAACAAATCCTGTAACACCAGCAATATCCAGGATGTGTAACAGCAATATTACAAGTATGGCCCTGTGTGCCTGCCTCTGGCACCCACATATATGGCAGGCTTTGTCCTGCTATGATACAGTTAGGGGTTGTTGGGTAATGGCCTATCATTATTTACTGCTAGCATTCCTGCTGCCATCCCAGTCATATCGTGGACTCCCACAAAATATGTTGGTCAGGGTCCATACATGTGACCGATACATTGACATTACCACAACTATTACATTCCCCCCTAGGGCTTGACTACAGGGTGTAACTGGAGGCTGCTAAAATACATCAGTAATTGTTGATTATTACCTATCTTGAAGGGAAATCCTTTGTCTACTGTTGTACTAATTGAAAGCCTTGGCCTGGACAGCATAGTATGTTATATATGCGAACCAGAAAGGTAGCAAATGGAACAATGGACCAAACCAGCTCACTGACGACCCAGAACACTTATATAAAAAAATTGTTTATTCATAAAAAACACACAATCCACTGAGTTTAGCGCTTTCTTTCCGACTGGAACTTCCTCAGAACGCAAATTACTCTAAAACATGAAATACTTAAATATGAAATTGTTAAAATCATGTGTTCATATGCTCCAATCAAAATCATTTGCACTCTAAACCCTTTAATTTCAGCACAGGGAGTATGGATAAACTATCATTAAGACCTAGATGTTGGGTTGCATTTAGTATAATTTGCCATTTAAGTTCAGCCAAATTCAGATGTTCATCCACTACCCTCCCATGGCAACGTCTATAGAAATCGTGGTTACACAGAGAGAGAAGCTCCGCCCTGTCTGTTCATAGGTTAGTACTAAGTTAACTACCCTTGCGAGCCATTTTAAGCCTAGCCAATTATCCCTTGTGAGACTCAAACCCTGCACCTTGTGTTTGTAAGGCAAACACCTTAACCATTAGGTCACCCTCCCAACCCGTTGAAAACAACATTACTATTCAAAGTAATGATTGCCGTGGGGTCCCTTTAGAGAATGGTGGTCTGTGAAGGACGGAGAGAATATACAAGGAAAAGGAACAGAACCCGAATGGGTACGAGGAATAATACAGGAGTGAAGGAGCCAAACCGAGGAATTACAACCATCGGAATTGGAGGTAAATGAAAGTAGGAATGCCTCCATTGACTCAGAGGGCAGTGGCCTTTCATGTATCACGGTTTCCAATACCAAAGGTGACTTTCACTTGGTTAATTATTCACAAAACAGTATTGATGTTAATCACGCAAACTTATTGTCAAAGGGTTTGAAGTTTGCTCTGGCAAAAAGAGCGAGTTTAGTCCAAACTGTTCTTGACTTAAAGCTTTATTGTCGAAAGTTGAATTTAAGCTTATGTGTGGAGAAATGCAAAGTCAAAATATATTGTATAAGCCAAGTACCTTTAATCCCCCTATGCACAGTTTGGTTCAACAATTTGAAAGGTTTTGTGAGTTAGATATACGTAATGTGCTGTCTAACAAGTGTGGAAATACTTTTGCAATTTAAACAAACAAGAAGAAAAACTGTTGAAATATGTAAGTAATGATAAAAACATCAGGGTCATGAAATCAGACAAGGGGGGTGGGCTTGTTATAATGGATAAGATTGGTTATTTAAACAAAATGAATAAACTTTTGATTACTGAAACATATGAAGAAGTGTCCAAATGTGAGATTAATGTGGCCTATGCCAAAATTGATTGAGTATTGTTTGACATGGTTACTGATGGACGGATTTCAGAGAAGGAATTTAAGTATATGCTTAATGAAAAACCAGCATTGGCTCAAGTTTTTGGGATTCCTAAAATTCATTCAGACATTGTCAACCTACCCCTTAGGCCAGTTGTGGACGGAGGTAGATTTAAAATGAGTTCCATAGCAAGATTTTTGGATTTAAATTTCAAAGCCTATTTGGTCAATATAAAGCAAATGTGTCGAGATTCTTGGGACTTTTTAGGTAAGGTCAATTAATTAGTATATAATCCCAATGGTATTTTTGTTACCATTGATGTCAAGAATTTATTTTCCATGATTTCCCATAGTGAAGGCCTAGAGTTTTTCAAACATCAGTTATATAAGATATTTGACATGACCAACTGGTGAGTGTCAACTATGGCTGACCTGATGGAGATGGTCCTCAAAAACTATTTTATTTGTTTCGAAGGTCAACTGTTTACAGTCCACAGGTGTAGCAATGGGGGTGGCATGCACCCCCCTTTTTGCTAATCTAGTTATGGCTGAGTGGGAGGAGAGGTACATTCTCCAAAGTTCTTATGCAAAGTCCTGGGGGTTGTACACTAGATACCTGGATGACATTTTCCTCTTTTGGAATGATTCTATGGATAACCTCAAGAATTTCTTGCAGTATTTGGACACTATCATAGAGTTTCTATATTTTACTTCACATTTTCATAGTGATTACATCCATTTTTTGGATATATCACTATCAAAGGATAGAACTAAGAATCAATTTGTGTCCAACATTTACAGGAAGCCTACATTCTCCAACACTTAGCTGCACTTCACCAGCTGGCATCCACTTCATCAAAAGAAAGCAGTGGTTAAGGGCCAGCTGGTGAGAGTGGCATGTATGGTATATGATTTGGAGAATTTTGTGTGTGAATATGATAAGGTGTCAACTATGTTTAGACATAGAGGTTACCCAGATGTGTTTTTGGAAAAAATTAGAGGAGAAGTCTTC
>NC_056735.1:636791586-636934086 GCF_019279795.1 Protopterus annectens | reverse complement strand
AACTACATATGACAGAAGAGTATACAGAAGCACTCCATGGGTTATTCCTTTATTCACAGACTATTACACATTTATTCCTACTGGTACAAAACTTTCTAAGGCTCTTATATTTATTTGTTATGACAGTACATTCAGAGAAATACTAACCTGCCTCTCGACACAGTCTTTGCAACCTGGCATCATGGGCTTGCTGGTTCACAGCCTGCTCATCTGCAAATATCGGAGGTATACAGTGATATGTAGCCATAACTATCCATAGTATACACAAGCTAGGCAATTCTTAACTACTTGAGTAGTTACTCAGTACTGGGGCATTAGCTATCTGCCGAGACTGCTAGATCCACTGTTCCAGTACATCCCCCTCCACCGTTTCAGGTCAGCATGGTGGTGCCTGACCTGCTCACCAGCCTGGGGGATACCTGTGGCACTGGTGAGGTCACAGGCGAGACTGTCCCAGGACTCCATTTTATACTGCGAGCCCTGGTACTAGCCCTGCAGTGGTTTCTCCTCATGGTGTTGTACCAGGAGCCATACCATGAGTTAAGACTCCTGGATTCACCAGTGCTGCACTCCAACGCGAGTGCCTTCACCCACACCAGCCATTCTGCCTGCAGTAGGAAGCTACAACCACTTATGAAACATATTCCCATCTGTGTGGTTTATATACGTCCATTTACCCACACTTTTCCGTGATTGGCTGGGTTTGAAGTGGCTAAACTATGGGCACACCTGCTTACCTAAGGTTGGCAGTGTTTATAGGGGTATACCAGTAGGCAGATTGGATTGGTTCCCCTACACATTGCTTACTCTTACTAAGTTGAGCTGTGCTGCGGTTAGCATTGCTTAATAGTTAATTTGCACTATATTTGCCTTCTGGCAGTAATTTATTCTTCATTACAGGTTTTATGTGTCTGGTATCCATGATTCATGTGTACATACACTGTATAGGGACCTTGGGACGTCTGCACTTTATTACAATAACACCTCACATCTATGCTTACTGCAGTACTCCAGTTCACATATTTATGTTATGTAGCAAGTTAGACCACTTCACACTGTACATAGATTCAGTTCACATCTTTGTTTTGATTTAACTGTGGTGAGGATTAGTTTGCTGATACCTCATTCATCTACTTTTCTATGATGGTTTAGTGGGTGACTACTGTAACTATAGTGTACAGGGTCCTGGGTTTGAGCCTTGCAGAGGCCGTTTATTCTGTTGCTGGGCAGGACATGCGGGCTTTTGCGATGGTAAACACTGCTAACCTCCGGTTACAGTTTCTTAAACCTGTTAGCTTCTACTTTGCTTAATCTGAGTACCGCCCCCCTACACAGGCATACTCCTGCTTGCTGCTGCATACCCCCATGCTACTTCATGTACATTTAGGTTTTATACATGCTTAAGTCAGGTGTATATGTCAAGTATGACTGTTCACAAAGGTTAGTGTAAGGTTAAGTGGAATTTTGGTTTAGCATTTCTGGTTAGGCTACACTCAGGTATTCGGGTTAGGTTTACATATGCCATACCTGTGTTGTAGAATAGATGTGAGTAGTGGAGGTGTAGGCGGGTAGATGGAGAGGGGTCATTTTAACTGTATAGTAGGCCATTCGACTGATTGGTGTGGGTGCGGTAGTGCAGGTTTGCAGGGTGTTGGGATATGTATGCGAGACAGGACAGGAGGTGTCAGTGTCAGTAGTTGGTGTAGGGGTCTGGAGTGTTGGGGGGTGGTGGACTTCACCAGGTGGTGATCCAAGTGTGCTTGGGTTTTCCCTTCATGTGTTTTTACATGTGTAGTCTGGGACAGCTGCAGTAATACACATGAGTTGGGGGTTCCAGATTCTGCCAATATAGTTGTGTGGACATTACTACAAATGCAACAGGGGTCAATAGGTAAGTGGGGTTACTGGGCCACACAGAGGGGCTGATAGTAGGGGACATGTCCTGGGATGTGCAGGATGGCTGACGGAAAGGTCCACAGCTGGCCATTTCTTCTATAGCAACAGCTGTGTATTTACCCTGCATTTGGGGGTAGGTCTGGACAATCACACCCCTGGATGGGGGAGAGGACAGCAGCATAGCTCTCAACAGATTGGAAGAAATCTCAACAGAATCAGGGACAACTCCTCAAATAATCAGGGACAATCAGGGACGTTTTCTAAATATTTGTAGTATTAACCTGAAACATTTGCAGAATAAGAGAATGTGGATTTATATAGGATTTCTGACGTGAAATTCCTATAACTCTGTATTACTATCATTATTTATTAAGGGCAATTCACCACCTTTTCTTCAGCACTCACCAGTTTTCAGGGGGATTAAGAGGGACAAACCTAATATTGGAGTCTATAGCAGGGACAGGTGTGAGGTCTGGGCAGCAATAATACCTTGTGATGCCAATTAGTCCGGCGTACATGCCTACAGTGGGGTGTTGCAACCAAGTGTTCTTTGGTGTAATTTAGTGGGTTTGCAACAACACATCTGGTTATACCGTCCTTTGCTATGTAAACTTGACTTTGCTGCAGTGGGACTCATACCAGGTGTGGCTGCTCGTTGGTGTTGGCTCTGCCCAATGCGCACTATTGCTTACATCTCTGGGGCGGTCCACATAAAACCACTCCAGTCAACACCTGCACAGTGAGGCCAATAATTTCATACCCACAGTTCCCATACTGCACATCCTCTTCGGCACTCTTCCTTACTCCGGGTGCAGGTCGGGTCTGGCAATGCCAGTACACACTACCCACTCCCCACTTCTCGGGACCCATCATGTATGTTGTCTCGTCCCATGGATCATCAGGCTTCCCTTACCTTGTAGACTGGGTACATACGTGGGTTGCCGTTGGACATATGTGTAATGGCTGGAAATCCAAAAATCATTGAATTTTTGGGTGTCCCACAAGGGACATTCATGTCTTTGTTTCAAGAATAGACTTGGCGGGTCTCTCCCACTGGTAGTATCCTGCCTGTTGTCTGGGAAGAAGTGATGTGTTTACTTTTATTGTGTGTTTGTATGTTTCCCTGGTCTAGCTGGAGGGGTTGATGCTACGTGTTACATGTTTGATTGGATCCCTCACCCCCATTTGCACGGCCTGTGAACATATGTAATTCTTAACTGCTGTATCATATCCTAGCTATATATATGTGTATACACACACATATATATATATATATATATATATATATATATATATATATTGCTGTGTATATATATATATATATATATATATATATATATATATATATATATATACATATTTATATATCTATATATCTAACGACATATGGATGTATGGGTGTCTGCATATGTTGCATATGTAAATATCTATATGTGGGTATTTATATGTATGCTGTCTATGTATGTACACATTTGTACTACGGAGAGGGAGCAGTATATCTCCATGTAGCTATGGGCAGATATACACACACATACCTCTACATATTTACATCTACATCTAGTTATTCCATTTTTTGCCATGTACAATAGACTGTGCTGCAGAGGGACTTGCAGCGGTTGTGGCTGCTCGTTGGGCGGCGCCTCTGCCCAATGAACACTATTGCTTGCATCCCTCGGGCTGTCCGTATAGACCCACTCCAGCAAACACCTGCACGCCTAGACCCATAATTACCTACTCATAGTTCCCCCACCTGCACCTCCTCTACACCACTCATCCTTACTCTGGGTGCAGGTTGGGTCTAAACACACCGCTTCACACTGCCCACTCTCCACTTCATGGGGCCCATCTCGTACATTGTCTCGACTCATGAGTCATCAGGCTTTCTCACCCCTGTATTCAGGGTATGTACACACCCCGCCTTGATAGGTCATCACACGGGATTCTTCCTATAACAAGACAATTTTTGGGGTGTCCCGTAAGGGACGCTCCTGTCTCTGTTCCAAGATTAGACTTCGCAGGTCCACTGTGTACCCCCCTGGTTGTATCCTGCCTGTGGTCTGGGGAGCAGTGGATTGTTTACATTGTTTGTGGGTTTGTTTGTATGTTTCCTCTGTCTGGCTGGGGGGGGAGTTCATGCTACATGTTACACGTTTCTTGCTTGGGCCCCTTACCTCCATTGGCATGGTCTGTGAACATATGTCATTCTTAGGTGCTGTATCTTATCATAGGTATATATCTGTGTATATCTACGCACACACACACACACACACACACACACACACACACACACACACACACACACACACACACACACACATATATATATATAAAACGACATGTGGATGTATGGGTGTCTGCATATGTATAGCTGTATTTGTGAGTATTTATTCATATGTCTATCTATGTATGTATACATTTGTACTACAGAGAGGGGATGTATATATCTATATAGTTATGGGTATTCATACAAACACATATACCTCTAATTCCTTAGCTACATATCTGGTAATGTTGGCTGGTATTGCTGGGTAATGTGTTTCGTGTGCATACCGGCCAACCTTGTGTGCCACGTATGCTTTGCGATACCTACAACTGACTCCATCTGTGTACACAGACCCACACGTGACACCGGCCATTGGATATGGTGTGCTTAAGGTACTTTCAAGCAGTTGTGTGTGGGTTTGCGCAGAGGTTACCACTGCTGACTTCCAGTCACAGTGTATTACATGCCGTTAGCATCTCCCTTGCTTGATCTGTGTCGGTGGTGCTTCACCCTGCCCATATGCATTTGCACACGTTTACTATTGCTTACATATGCTTACTACTACTTATCTGTGCTTACACCTGCTTATTGCTGACTTATTCATTATGATACTGACTCTTCGCATGTGCATTTCATGCAGTACTCCAGTTCACATTTAAATGTTATTTGGTAGGTTATACAGCAATAAAGTGTACATAATTGTTCATATACAGATTACACATGGAAAATGGTATGTGCTGCAGTGGGACTCGAGCCGGGAATGCCTCCTCATTAGACGGATGCTCTGACCACTACACTGTTGCTTGCTGCTTCATTTGCTATATCCTCCTTGTTATCCTCTTCAGCCTTTCATGCTGCTTTACCCATAGCTAAGCGATGGGCAAACCCACGCACCTATGGTTAGCTGTACTCGAAGTTTTAAATACATTACTACAAGGGTTTCTTCGTGTTTTTTTGTGGTGTACTGTTGCTGTTAAACACATGGGGACTGTTGGTGGGGATATGCGGACACTTATGAGCGGTCTCGCTCTTTTATGAACACATTCTTCTGTTCTACTTTGTAGGGGCGTGTTTATTCTGAGAGCTCTGCTCTCAGATATGCCCCTGCACTTGTCCATGCTCTGTGAAGCATTAGGTGTTCAGGCAGTGCTCCTTCCTTAACATGCATGGTGCGCTGCCATCCTCCTCTTAGACTGGCACTTCTGTGCAGGACTAGAGTAGTCCTGCATGGAGGATTAGTGAATCCGGGGGACTGTGTTTACTGTGACTTATATACTTCAGTTTAAGACCAAGAACCTAAGGAATATTACCACTATAAAAATAGATTGTGCTGAAGAGTTTGCCATTTATACTTCTTTAATAATGCCTATGGTTCCAGAGGTATGAATATTTGTTTGAAATGTGAGGACATAATCTGATTCTGTAAAAAGGATTATGCTCCACCCATTGGAAGGTACATTGTAAACTTCCCGAGCTACATTAGAGTGAATGAGTTCTTGTTTTTTTAACTGCAAATGTGTAATAGAAGAAGGCATCCTTATATGGGCAAGAGGTAAAATAATGTAAAATTTGGAGTTGTATAATGATTTGCTTCAGAGTTTTCCATGAGTCACTCTACAAGAATTGAAATACATTGGGGTAATTTAATAAAGCCTACGTGGACTTACTTTCCCTGTAGATATAGTGGCACACTGCTTACATGAAAGTAAGCAGGTTTGTGATCCAACAAACAGAGCTGAGGGGCATGCATGAGCGTGACAACAAAGAAGTGCCAGTGGCATGCAAATCATCTCATAAGCAGGTGAGTTGCATGCAAATGAAGGTGGTAGAACAATTCAGCAAGCAGATAAGCAGTCCTACAGAGCCCGTGTTGGTGTCCAAAATGTACATGGAAAAATTCCATGTACAGAGAACAGGGGCTGTAAAAGTGCAATAAGAAGGACAGAAATAGCAGAGCAGACACAGATATGTGGAAAACTATCCACTGTGTGTCCAAAACCTAATGGAAAATAATTTAAAATATATTTTTGTTAATAATCAGATTATGTTTGCACAGCGTGCAGCAGTATGCAAACATGCTTTTAAGAAAAAAAAATGTAAAAAGTGTAAAAATGAAAATTAGTATTATGTGACAGTAATGCATTATAGGACCCTGTGTAGAGTATATACAATGGTAGACTGCTGTGGTTGCTAACGAGGCAGGGCCTGGAACCGTGTAGATCCCTGGTTGCATGCACGGATCTCTATGCAAATGAGCTGGAGTTACTGAATAGCACAAATGGGTATATGTGCCCACAGATCCCATCTGTGTAGGCAAAGAACCATGTTGGTGTCCACGTAAGAGGTAGCTGACATCAAAAGGGGGTATGCCACATCCTTTTAAGCTCATTGGAACACACCGACACCTGTCTATGCAGCAAGCCCCTCTGCTGAGCAGGGGGGTGTATTCAGTGTCTGCTAAGATTTGTTTACCTTCAGGGAGCATATTTCAGTGGGTTTGAGTGTGTTTGCATGGGGCACCTCCTTGCTGAGCATGACCTTTCATGGGGGAGTGTACAATGATGGCTGCGTGTTGGTGCAGCATGCCACAGTGCTGAGTGAGGAAGACTATAAAAAAATTGTCTGAGAAAGGCAATGATATCTTAATTACTGAAGACCCCTGTTCCTCTTAAACTAGGGCCATTACCAGCCCATAATGATGTACGTGGTAGGTGGAATGCATCATGGGTAGCCAGTCACAAAGGCTGCACCTACAGCAGCGCACTATAAAGGTTGGAGAAACCGTACAATCTGATTTCACCCCCATACTCTGCACCAGTGGAGTACAGACTTTGGACATTTAACTGAAGAAATGCTAGGGGCTGCTGCAGGTCTGCTACATGGTTTACCTTTACAAAGGCAAAACACACTTGTGTGATTGCTCATATGAGCGAATCATAACTTCGAAAAAGAAAACTGTGACAGTTTCCAATGTTCACAAATTGAAATGCAGATTTGCTGATTTTCGAACATAAATGTCGAAAAAAATGTAATGAAGTGTAAAAGTCCGTAGCACATCTGTCATTCTGTAGCACTACCTCCAGTCTAACATCATGCAACAAAGATACACAAAGACTGATGTGTAGTCATGACACATGCCAGCATACAATACCTGTAGAGGTCCACAGCAAGTGCCATGGCAAAACAATATTGCACTACATAAGTACATGTAAAGTAATATCGCCACCCTGTGCATCAGACAGATATTTGCATTTACCTGTATCAATGTCATGGATGGCAGGGATGTGGTACAAGAATCATCACACACACACAGGGTGTAGTGTGGGGGTGCCAGAGGCCTAGGCTGTGCCAAACCGGTGACAGCATGTGTGTGAGTCAGGAAGGGGTGCTGGTTAGATTGGCAATGGAGAGGTGCCATTTGTGTCTATTTGTGGCCTGCATGTGACAGTGGTGTTTGAGTGGCTGCATGTACACAGTCAAGCCCAGTGCTGGCCCTAACATGTGTATGTTGGATAACTGTGGACTGCACATGGTAGAGTGGATAGTTCTCTGTCTCCGGCCATGAACACATGAACTGGCTCTGCCAGGAGTAGCACTAGCAACACCATGCCCAAGGTCAGATGTGGTGCTAGTACATGATGGTGACTGCAAAATGCTGGGGCTATGTCCCCATGGGACCACACAGGACCATTTACCCATGGCCTGCTACATTGTGGTGTGGACAGAAAACTTCCCTTTGTAGCACTGTAGGTACTGCCACTACAGGAGTGTGACTGTGCATGGCCATGTGGACTCTTAGCAGATGGTGTTGCTGACCTTCATCCACGTGTCTGATACCCAACTCCAACCAAACGTCCAACCACAGACATTGTGTGGTCAAAGACAGACACTGTCTCAGCCCACTGTCTATACACGACAGTAGTGAACCAATCCAGTGTGTCTCCAATGCAGTGGAGGCAAGTCACAGATGTCAGACTGTGCTGCATCCATAACCCTAAGCATCCATCTGGTGCTGTGTTCAGAATGTGCCTGTGCCACCATGATGGACAGAAACATGCAGAGAGTGACCTGTGATGTGACACCTGCAACAGGTGGTGGATGGACAGCAGTCCTCCAATGAGCACCTCTGTCAATCTGTCTGTGTGGGACATCACCAGGTCTCTGGTTATGGTCAGTGTCTACATTCACTGATGCCATAGTTGTCACACTGCCCTGTTCAATGTCGCCACCCTCTGACTGTCCAATATCTGTGGCCTCTGGGGACTTGGTATGTGTGGGCATACTGACTGTGTGTGGTGACAATGGGGGCAAAAGAGGGATGCCATCCTCTGGGCCAGATTCAGCCACCAACAACCCTGCCTGTGCCTCACTATGGCCACCATCATCATCAGTATTCGATGAGACACTAACATCAGGTTGTAAGGGGGACAGACTCCAAACCCCCGGTCACTTGTGAGATGCAAAACAACAGCAGTACATTACTACCTGCATTATTATGTATGGTAATCCACACAGACTCATACAGATGAGGATCCACAACTGCATTACAATTCCCACATCTTCACATCTCTGCTCCCATGCACAACAGACAAACTCAACATACACAGGCAAGTCAGACTCATTATAACATGCACTTCAGCTACATCTAGTTAACGTTGCCAGTACAATACACCTGTAAGTTATGCAATATGACAGTGTATGTGATAGATCTAAACATAAAACCCAGTACACCTATATTGAGAATGATATGCCAGTAGTAGTATCACTGCCTCAGGTATGTACCGTCTCCCTGTTGTGTTTGAACAGGTATCTTGCAGTACTTGCCCCATATATAGCAGGCTGCATAGTCACTCATAACTATAAGTGCAAACATGTTAATGTTTGTATAATTACACACCTGTGATTACCCAGTCTATACTGTAGTTAACTGTTCCAGAATGGAACATACAAATATCCTACTCTGGCTAAGCACAACAGTTGTAATGGCAGCCCTTAACTTTCATATGGTATATATGGTCCTTAAAACAACAGTATCACACTTACTAGGTACAGGACCATGGATTTGGGCCACACCTGATGAACATATGAAAAGGTGAGGGAGAGGTATTGTCAGCACCACTAACTGTTGCAGTACTACAAGGTAATTTGTGCATATATCCACATGTACAGTAGCTACTGTGATAATGGCTATATTACTGACATTCTGAGTATGTGTGTACAACTGAGCAAACCCCCCCCCCCCCAATGCAGCTAGACCTGTCACCCATGTACTGGTATGTACAGCCTGCCACAATGACTGATACAGTATTACACTACTGAACACAGTAAGCTTACCTGAACTCTCGTCTCCTGTGGGCACTATGGCATCCGCCTCCAGAATGTGTGGCATGATGGATGCCTGGGAGTTGTTGGCTGTTCCTAGGTTCACCAGGAATACCTCTGTGGCCGAGAGTGGTTGCTCCATCATAGGCTCTCCACTGGTGGTGGCACGATCCCTAGCAACAGCAGCTGCCCTTTGTCGTGCAGCATCCACCTTATCTGTGGCCTGATGTCGGAGCTGTTCATAGGTCCTATCCAGTTGGCCAATCAGATTGACAGTCAATAGATGGTCTGCCCACAATGCTGCCCACTGTTTCCAATTGTGCCTACCCCTGGATAACAAGATCTTATGGTGTCTCAGTCTATCCAGTATGTCATTCTCCATAGTTGAGAAGGGTGTGTGTTTCCTGCAGTACATGGTTCCTAAAAGACAGCAAGAGGGGAACACATTACAGGACCAGATACATGGGCATCCACTATGTACAGATCCAGTACACCCATAATGTCCTGCACTTTCCACTGCTCCCTTACATGTCATACCCCAAAGTCTCACAACACACTACCTGTGTGGATACCACCAAGATAGTAGCAATGCTGGGGTATGTTCTTGTGTGCTGTGACAGATTCTGTTGTATGTTCCTACACCCATCACTGCAGTCTACTGTGGTGAGTCCCCTACGGGCAAAAATCCAACTAATATGTCATACAGCCACTGTTGGACAAATAGCAGTGTACGATTACAATGACTATATGAGGACAGTCTAGCAACATCAGTGTGCCACAATGACAGACAGCAATGCAAATCTGCTTTAGTATATGTTCCCTGTAGGCATCATACCTCTCATCTATACAGATGTTTGCAGACTGTCAAGATGTTTGCCCATAGTCTTGGTAATTTTCACATAAACTTTTGGATGTCTGACAAATGGTTGGCCAATTGCTGATGGCTGATGTCAGAAAATATAGACAAACAACTGCGTTTCACATGTCATACCCTTCAGAACACAGTTATGCTACAGTAATATCAGCTTAGTCTACTCACGTTCTTACTTTGTATGAGCAATACATAAACAGTGTCATGGAGTTTGGGCCTTTGTTCCCCCCATTAATTATGGCTTTGTCCTGAGTTCTTGCATTAGGAGGTTGACAGGTATGTTAGGCATAGCTCTCAACCAAACAGTGACAAATGCCAACAGAAACAGGGAGTTATCCAGAGTACATTAGACATTCAGGGTCAGTTTTGCAATGTTAGAACTAATTATGTGAGTCATGGACAGAACGAGAGGAGGTGAATTACAGTATATCATTTGACATTACAGGGGTGTACACTCTCCCTTATTGTGACTATGTACTACGTGTAATCCACTAGCTTTCCCACAACAGCCAACCATTGTAGGTGGGATTGACAGGGACAGAGCTGAGGTGTGATTGAAGTCAGGGATAGTTGAGAGGCATGCATGTAAGTGTAGGCCAGCAGAGTATCAATGACATAGTATCACCATAGATCTCAGACAGGCTTACTGCTGTAATCCCTAGTCCCCATACCTCCATCCTCCTATCTGCATCCTGTTATATGGATAAATATATTATTTACCTGGTGGAGTGCAGTACTCCTTTGCTGAACTTGGCTTCCAGTAACCTTTTGATAATACACTCTCTGTGTGTGTTAAGTTTCATACAGACCGGTTCCCCATAACCAGATGCTTGCCTTTTTAATGTACTACTCATTAGCAGGTAATTGCCTCTGCTCCAATCTGTGGCTCAGAATTGCTAATTGCAGCCAAAACAGCTTTATTGCACTATCATTAGCCAATGACATGCCACCACAATGTAATATATAAGGCCTTCATGTAGGCCTTGGCCCCTGTCTTAGTTTTTGAGATGGAAATTACTGAGGTGTGGAGACTACAGAATCATAGCGGGTAGGTACAAACACTGTCCATGGTAGTGATTTATGAAGTATGTCCACAGTTTTGCCTCATATGTGTGGCCAGTGTCCCATATCATTGTGGTCATCTGGCAGTGCACTGGCAACCATTGTGGGCTAAGGTCAGTAAGGGAAGAGACACATGCATGTGTCACACTTCATACCCATCAGATTATGCATGCTACTGCAATAGTTGTTATTCTATCAACTTACTATCTTTGTAGGAGCAAACTCTAAAACATGTCCCTATTGCTGGGATTTTGCCTCCCCATTAAATATGGCTGTATCCAGATCCCTTGTTCTAGGGGTTGGAAGGTACGGTAGGTCTGTAGCAGTTACCTTTATATACAGCTGTCTATGCTACAAGCTGCAGCTGCTGCTGCAGCTTACAACATACAGGGGGTAGTGTGCACACTTTGGAGGACAGCAAGCTGTATGTGTAACTATGTCAGCTGTGTCAGGTCTGTCATTATGGCAGAGCCAGGACAAGGGTATTCTATACAGTGCATTCGGGGCTTGTGCTTAAGGTACATCTGTTATGCAACAGTGCAACTAACAAAATAGTAGGCGACATATAGTTAGGGTATATGGGTATATGCATTGTGCCTCTGCCTGCAGGCTTTGTCTTGCAATACTGGGTAGCAGTTAATTAAGTAACAGTAACCTGTGGGGAGTAAGAATGAATGACTCAGTCATTACTTGTTGTCTTTACAATAATGTAGTTGAAATGCGACACAACACTCGATTCAAACCCATGACTGTGTGTGGCAAAATGGACTGCATTGCAAGGCATTTAACAAACTTGAGCTACTGAGACACTACAAATGCATGTGTATTTACAAGATACATGTGCACATATACAGATTGTGAGAAACATTTCTACATCCATGAGTATGTGCATGGCTTTATGTGGTTGCATTTCTGCACCAGGGTCCCAGTTGTACATGTACTTTGCCATTGCTGCCTTAGCAGTTGTCTTTCCACAAGTTGCTGATTAAAGGGAAAATATACTTGCTATCACAGGCCTCATTTACATCCATTAGTATGTCTTCATTATTATTTATTATTGCACCAGAGTCTAGGGTACACTTCCAGTTTTCACATTAGTTTTTTATTTCAGTTACATGCATAATGCCTGTAAGCAGCAAGCAGTATGTTTTGCTAAAAACACCTCTGTAACCTAAAGCTTGAGTAGCACGGTGGGTTAATGCAGTGTGCAATAGGTGAGAGAGACATGGGTTTGACAATTGGTCGAGGTGCTTATTTTCTACACGTGAGTTACAATATATTAGGCACATGTGGAGTCTCAAACCCCAGAAAGGGGGTGAGGACAACATAAGCATGTTGTCAAGCCAAGTGCACCAAATTAGTTGTGTTCAGTGGACATGTGTGCAAAATGGATAGCTATGCATGGTGTGAATTTTTTTGTGGGACAGGTGCCCATTTTTTTAAGGAGATAGCGGAATGTTGGGGAAGGGACATAGGTATGTGTTGGGGGATAAGTTGGGTAGGAGATGATGCAATAACAGACAGACAAGACAGACATGACAGCAGACAGGGGCAGGGTGTGACACATGAGGGGGTAAACACCTTGTATGGGGAGAGTGCTGTGGAATTAAAGTCACATGTGCCTCCAGACAGCAGCAGCAGCATGGTTGACATCCCCACCCATGGACAGTCAACAATGCTCATTCACTGCCTCAAAGGTGGCTGTGCTGGAGGCTGAGTGCCAGGGCCAGCCTGCCCCACCAGGTTGGACAGAGTGCCCTGAATCTGTCACAGGCAACATTCATAGGTCTGATGAATGATCCTGCGCACCATGACCAGCAGTTCCTGTTGGGTGACTGCTGACCCTCCTCCACTGTTCCCAGGGGGGCTGAGCCCCATCCCCTGAGGTGGTTCAACCTGACGCAGCAGCTGGTGCAGGGGCAGTTGAGGGGGCACTACTGGCCTTGGTCTCAGATGTGCTAGAACCCAGTGCCACGACCAGTTGAGGCAAGGTAGGCAGATTACCAGGAACTGGCCTACCCTGACATGCTGTGGTGATGGAGGTATAGCAATAAGTATAGGTAAGTTATGAACAAAACATAGTAATAACAGCATGCCAGAACAGTGCAAATAATTCAATTATATATCAATGCATATTGTGTGAAACACAACAATACATTATAGAACAGTCAGTATGTTAATAGCATGCCAGGTACAGTTACAGCATAAGGCCAACAAAATAGGTAATTCACCAAGATATGTTAATATGAAACCATTATAATACATAAAAATAATAATACACATGCCCCAAAATACAGGTAATTTAACAACATATGTGAAAAGTAAACCATAACCAATGGATAATAATAACAAATAAATGAAAATAAGGGATGGAGAGAGAGAGAAAAACAGTTCTTTAGTACCATTATAGGCTATTTACTTGACAACAGTACAACTATCTACTCTTTGGGTCTGTCCTTTCTTTATGTGTACAACTTCCCTACAGCTGCTGTAGCATGTATATACCTCTCAAGCTATTTGCATGAGACAGTATGGGACAAGCAGTAACAACTATGGGTACACAACTACACAGAACACTGGCAGATCAGGTGGACCTATATAACTACCAAAGTGCACTGTGGGCTGATGTAGTTATACTTTGCAATTTAGGTAATCATTCCGATGGTAATCTTGTGACAGATTGATTAAACACTGCTAATTACATTATGTGACAGTGCGACACTTGAGAGACATGTATGTGTACAGTACAGAAACCAAACAACTATCATGCCTTGCTTGGAAGGCATGGGGAGAGAACCCAATAGCAGTGACTGCAGAGGACATCTGCATGGAATGTATGAATTAGCTGCAGCAACTTTGAACAGACGCTCCAGGCATACAGCCATACCAAGACTACACATGTTATTTATTTCATTTTATTTTATTATTATTATTATTATATTTTTCCTTTATGTTATGCTGTACATTCACATTCTTGCTAATGATTTTAACAGTCTGTGACATCTAAACACACAATTAATATGGGCTACCTCGCCCATTTACCTGTAGTTCATGTGGAGAGAGAATCTGTAAACATTACATGACTGATACTGTAATATTTTGTGCTACATAGCACTGGATTTGAACCCTGGTCTGTGTATGGCAAAATATACTAGAGACAGAGCATTTAACAACCTGAGCTACTACTTCAGTGCTGATTATTGACTGACTGATATTTGCCTAGAACTCCCCTGGAACCAATATATGACCTGGTAGTAGTACTACAGTTGTATACTAGACTGCAGTGACAGTAAAACATACATGCATGAAATACAAGCATGACAGAGATAGTAGGTAATCTATACATTAGTATATAGAATGCAGGCGTACACAATATATTGTTATTGGTTTGAAATATCTGTGAAGTCAACAAAGAATATCAGATCATGGAGTGGGCTACCTAACCTATATACCATGCTTACCTGTTATTTGTGGATGATGACAGAGCATTATGTGAACAATATTGGCCTAGAAACAGCCTTGAACGGTACTGTATGTGTTAAATAAGACATTTGGCAGCCATTATATTTGCATTCTACAGCTATGACAGTGTTATACTTGACTGTAGCACCTTACCTTACAGCCTGAATGCATTCAGTTGTACTGCAATAGTTAAATCAAGACAATCCTGTTGTACACAATTTACCTTGGTGTTATTGTTATTGGTTCATGTGTTATTGTAGAACAGTTGGCATTATTAATTCCTTGACAAACATCTCGAATTCCACCTTTATTGCACTACAGACTTTATTGCATATACTTTAATGCAGTTTCTAGTACTGTTTTGAGTTTTTATTGAACAACAGTTGTCATTATTCAGGTCTTGCATTACAGCTCTACTTCCACAGTTATTGCATTACAGACTTTATTGTATATACTTTAATACAGGTAATGGTATTGTTTCATGTTTTTATTGCACTACAGCTATAAGTCCACACTTATTGTAATACAAATTTACTGTATATACTTTATTGCAGTTAATGCTTTACTCTTTCTTGCTCATTTCACTACAGTTAGCATAATACATCCATACTCACCATGCTCACAGAGCAACTTGGCCAAGTGCCTGGCATGCACCTCGAGGTTGTGAGCCCTCTCCTCTGCAGCTGTTGGGAGAGAAGCACACCATTATGCATACCAGTTTAGCAGATATTCAGATTAGATACTGGTGAAACAAAGGTAAACATACTTACATACATGTGGGACATTCCCTGCCCAAAATTCTTGCACCCAGGTTTCCAAGAGATCCCCCTTTCATCTCTTCAGGTTGTCATGGTGGTGACGACACTGCTCACCTGTATGTAGGATACCAGTTGGACTGGTGAATTCCCTTGCCAGCCTGTCCCAGGCCTCTGCCTTGCACTCTGAGTCCTGGTATCCCCCCTGCAGGAGCCGGTCTTCATGATTTGTTTACTAGGAGTCCTACCATGACCTTGAACTCCAGAATGGCCCAATGCTGTGCCCAAAATCACGAACCTTCACCAACGTCTGCCATACTTTCTTTTAGAGACCTCCAGTGGATTATGCTGTATTACCACCTATTGGGCTTAATATAGCCTGTTTTTCCACACTTACACACCATTGGGCAACATTTAAAAATGTGGTGCATCACTTAACGGTGTGCAAACCAGTGCAGCTAAGCTGAGCAGTGTGAAAACTTGAGGACCCATGTCCTTAGCAGTGCTTAATAGTGCACAAACCAGCCAAGTAGAGCTGAGCAGTGCATAAACATTTTCATCCATTACTGTGTTTATGCATTGCTTAGCAGGTCTTAGCAGGTCTTAGTAGAGCTTAGCAGAGCGCAGCAGGGCAGAATTTAAAAATAATTGGTATAATTTGTATTTCAAAAATAAATGCTTATTTTCCATGTATTCAGTCCCTGCACCTACTGCTCATGAGCATGTACCTCAATTTATTTAGCTACAAGGATATGTGGAATTCAGTTATACCTTTACATGTACCTCTGAGCTACCTATAAGCACTGCTGAGCACTACACTGTGCCATGCAAACCAGCTCAGCTATGCTTAAACATTGCATTTAAATAAATAACTAATTACATCTGGTTTCTATTTTTAGGTGTCTAACAGGTGTCTTGGTGCTGCTTAGCATTGCTGTGCTCCTCACTGTGCCTCATAAATATCCTTTTTTTTTAAAAAAAAAACGAAAAAAACCCCAAAAACACTTAAAACAATAAAACAAACATTGACATAATATAATTAGACAGTGCAGGGAGTGTCTTTCTCATCTGTGGACTCAGTTGGCACTACCCTCCCTACACTGATTCAATAACTATGTTCTATGACTCTCCCTTTGCAGTGCACCATGATTAATATGCATGGTGTGCTGTCGATGGGGAAGCATCTACACGGACACGGTAACATTCCGTGTAGGCTATGTCCACATTTCTGACTCTCGTAACAGGGAAGACATTTTAAGACAAACCTAGTTTTATCTTTAGGAATAATTTGTCCTTAAAATGTCTTCTCTGTTATGGGAGTCAGAAATGTGGACATATTCCCACTTCTGATAGACTAGGAACCTTTGGCTTGCATTTTTATCAGTGAGCAGAAATACTTTGTTCATCCTATAACTGGACATAAATTTGAACCATGGTTTTATGCAGACTGCAGAAGTTCAGCTGTGCTTTACTAGGCATTATGTCAGGATTGCTCACATTTTTATGTTGGCATCAAAGATATTCCTTCTAGCAATCTTTTTAAGATTAAATAAATATTAGTCACATGATAGTAATGTTCAATAAATACATCCTGAAAATTAATAACTACAGCTCTATCTCAGGAAGCAGAAACTTAGCTAGCTCATATTAATGTAGAATTAGTTTCCTTTATAGCTTTCATTAGTGATAGCTTTAGCTTTGACATGTTTATGGTAGACTGAAAAATAGTTATATATTCAGTTTAGTATTCCAAAGTGGCACAATGCAGAGATATTCTTCAGGCATTTGATACAGAGCTGTAAAATCATTATCTGAGTATCGAGCAGGACTTTGGAACAAATATTGAAGGCAGAAAACTCATTGCATGGTGACGCCAAACACATACAGCAACAATGATACATGCAGTAAGAAAACATTATTAGGATTAGGGTGTAGGAGCATATTGTATAGGGATTTGGGCAATTCACCAGAGATTAGAGATGAATATGGTAAACGGTAAAAAAGGGACTGACAATGGTCACAAATATTAAAGAAACTACATAACCCCAATTGCATAATACTTTGTAGGATGAGTGCAAAAGTAGTGTAAACTGATATATGATAAAAAGGTTTATTTTGCCTTTATAAAAGAATCATATGCTTTTGCATACTAATGTCTGGATTTTCTGTTAGTACAGTAATGAAAGTGCTAATTCAAAGCACTCTGTTTGATAGGATGATGGATTTTTATAGCTCTCAGTTACTGCACTGTAGGACCAGTTAATATGTTTATCGTGTTAATCAGCTGAACTTTACAAATATTTTGCATCTGTCAAAATGACATTCATTTGTACAGCTTTCCAAACCACATGTATAAATGGCAATTTACAAAGCAGTTGTATTCCCACTTAAATTATAATGAGCTGACATCTATTGATGAAATGCAAACGTTGCACAAATATAAGAAAAAAAACTTGCAAATATGTGGACGGAAAATTTGAATACTCTAATTATTTCATTTTGACTGTAAGCCAAGAGGTGCTGAAATAGTCTGTAATCAACATTCTTTCTTAATATTCCCTTATGGGAGTGAAGACAACTTCATGCTCTCAATTATGTTTTAGAATGGTTTTAAAGGTAGTTTGCTATATTATTTAGCAGGCCTTATTTATTTACTGGGTGCTTATTTTAGCCTGTATATCCTCATATAACTAATGAACTCATTGACTTATTTGTCACTGGTGCAGCTATTGGACAACTGTAAATATCGTCTTCTTATACTTTACATTGTTCTTGGGCAGGACTAATAGGAACATTACACATTTAAAATGCAATTTGCCTATATTGTCATTTGACAGTTTTTAAACATAAATAACTAACATCAACAGTGATGGTTGTTTGGTGGTTACTTAGAGTTTACTGCATGCAACTTGAGGTTTCATCTTGGGAATCATAGATCAACAAAAATGTTGTAGGATGTGTTGCTATTAGCAAGAAAGATAAGGCACTGCTTTCTGTTCCACTGAAATTGATCCTGGTTTATGTTAAAAGTATGTCACGGAGTAGTTTGTGCTCCATAACATCATTGCTTAATCTATCCAAGAAGACTGGATTCTTGCATGGCAAACCTTCATATGAATACCTGACGCATTAAATGCTACTCTGCCAGGATTGTTTTTTTTTTTTTTTTTTTACTTATAATCTTATAGGTGATATGGAGTCAGTAAAGAGAAAATAACTGTGTTATGGATCATTTGACTAAATGGACTAACTCAGTGGTATTTTTGGTCTTTTTCTCATAAAATTGTTGTTTTCTGGCAAATCACTGGCAGATCATTGAGGCTGAAGTCAGAAAATAATGACAGACAGTTGAGTTTCATTACTTCATTCCCTTCAGAAAATTCATGCTAATGCAAAACCTGGATTTCTATCAACTTTCTAAGTTTGTGGGAGCAGTACTTAAAAGTGTCCTTATTTTGTGCCTTTGTACCCCCCACTATTTTTGGCTTTGTCCAGATTTCTTGATCTAAGAGGGTGAGAGGTATGTGTCCAGTGGTATGGTCCAGACTTACACAAACTTCATTGCTGCTCTTGCCAGGGATCACTCTCACTCTTCACTCTCTTCCCCCATGACACACACACACACACACACACACACACACACACACACACACACACACACACACACACACACACACACACACACACACACACACACACACACACAGTCTCTTTTGTATTCATGCACGCCTTCACTCACACACATCGCTCTCACTCTTTTTCGATCTCTCACACAGTCATAGTCACTCAATCATTCATACCTGCATTCATTCACACATCACTCTTACTCTCCCAATCACACACACACACACACACACACACACACACACACACACACACACACACACACACACACACACACACACACACACACACACACACACACACACACACACACACACAGTCACTTCCTCATTCATGTAAAACAAAAAAACAGCCAGTTCCAAGACAGTTAACCATTTATTGAGTATAAAACAACTTCACATGTCCACTAAGCGCTATTGAGTATAAAACAACTTCACATGTCCACTAAGCGCTTTCACCCAGTTGCTTCTTTGGGCATCATCAGAGTGGAAAAACAATTTAAAACAGCTTCATATATATATATATATATACACATGTATATAACACACCCCCTGTGTCTAAAACCAATCAGGAAAGCCAATAAATTACTTATGCAGATACATAATACATCTTAAAAATGTATCTTAAAAATGTATTTAAACCTATTTAAAAGGCTTAAAATAAAATGTGTGCATTTCTCAAAATACAATTTCTAATAAAGCTAAAAAGAAAATAAATACTAGAGAAACAATAAATAATAAAATGTGTACATTTGTCAAAGAGAATGTGATTTATATTTCAAAATGCTCGAGATGGAAATGTGTTAATTTATAACTGGAGGATTAGACGCATCGACTCAATTGCCACAAACACTCTTTTGCTTCCAATAGGGTCTTATCATCTCTACCTTTCTCATTGTAAAGAACATAGTCAATCACAAAAAATAATTTTTTTTTTAAATCTTTACATTTTTGGCTGTGTACATACAAAGAACTAAAAGATTTTTTATTTTTAATATCCCTAACATGCTCTAAAATCCATGTCCTTAAGGCCTTATTATTACCATACAATGAGGTAGCTGTTAAAGTAAAGATCATAAGTGCAGGAGACATGGCAAAGTGTCTTTAGAAATGAACTTCTAGATATTTTAGGTATTGCACCTGAGTTTATCTACAGTAGAGGTACAAATTTAAAAGAACTTTTGGAGACTAATTTTAACTTGAACATACATAAGATGTCAAAGATGAGTAAATGTGGATTTTGCAGCACATGTAAATACATTAACGATGGACCATATGTTGCTGTTTACAACTACAGGAGAACTATTAGGTGTCCTGGATTTTGTAACTGCAACACAAAGATGGTTGTTTATGTTGCTACATGTATAAGCTGCTCCACATATTATGTAGGAAAAACTATAAGGAAGTTAAGGACATGGATTTTAAAGCATGTTAGGGGATATGAAAAATAAACAATCTGTTAGTTCTTTGTATGTACACAGCCAAAAATGTAAAGATTAAAAAAAATATATATTTTTTGTGATTGACCAGGCTCCTTACAATGAGAAAGGTGGAGATGATAAGACCCTACTGGAAGCAAAAGAGTGTTTGTGGCAATTGAGACTTAATGCGTCTAATCCTCCAGGTATAAATGAACACATTTCCATCTCGAGCATTTTGAAGTATAAATCACATTATATTTGACAAATGTACACATTTTCTCATTTATTATTTGTTTCTCTAGTATTTATATTCTTTTTAGCTTTTTTAGAAATTGTATTTTGAGAAATGCACACATTTTATTTTAAGCCTTTTAAATAGGTTTAAATACATTTTTAAGATACATTTTTAAGATGTATTATGTATTTGCATAGGTAATTTAATGGCTTTCCTGATTGGTTTTATACACAGGGGGTGTGTTATATACATGTGTATATATGAAGCTGTTTTAAATTGTTTTTCCACTCTGATAATGCCCAAAGAAGCAACTGGGTGAAAGCGCTTAGTGGACATGTGAAGTTGTTTTATACTCAATAAATGGTTAACTGTCTTGGAACTGGTCGTTTTTTTGTTTTACAAGATCATGGTTAGTAGTTCATGTACTTCCTCATTCATACCTGCATTCACTCACACATTGGTCTCTCTCTCTCTCTCTCTCTCTCTCGATCAAACACATACACAGTCACTTCCTCATTCATATCTGCATTCACTCACACATCGCTCTCTCTCTCGATCAAACACATACACAGTCACTTCCTCATTCATATCTGCATTCACTCACACATCGCTCTCTCTCTCTCGATCAAACACATACACAGTCACTTCCTCATTCATACCTGCATTTACTCACACATCGCTCCCTCTCTCGATCAAACACATACACAGTGACTTCCTCATTCATACCTGCATTTACTCACACATCGCTCTCTCTCTCTCTCTCTCTCGATCAAACACATACACAGTCACTTCCTCATTCATATCTGCATTTACTCACACATCACTCTCATTCTCTCCTGATCAAACACACACACAGTCACTTCCTCATTCATACTTGCATTCATTCACACATCACTCTCACTGTCTGTCACACCCACACACCATACACCCACTTACACATTCATTCATACATCCCTCTCACTCTTCCGATCTCACACATACACACAGTCACTTCCTCATTCATACTTGCATTCATTCACACATCACTCTCACTGTCTGTCATACCCACACACCATACACCCACTTACACATTCATTCATATATCCCTCTCACTCTTCCGATCCCACACATACACACACAGTCACTTCCTCATTCATACCTGCATTCATTAGCATATTGCTCTCACTCTCCCAATCTTACACATACACATACAGCCACTTCTTTATTCATAACTGCATTCACACACACACACACACACACACACACACACACACACACACACACACACACACACACACACACACACACACACACAGCCACGTCTTCATTCATTCCTGCATTCACTCACACATCACTCTCACTCTCCCAATCTCTCTCATACACACAGACTCTTTTGCTTTCATGCACACATTCACTCACACACACAGACAGACAGACACACACACACACACACACACACACACACACACACACACACTCATTCAGGTATTCACTTACCTGATGGCCCAGTTCCTAGTGCTCCACGGCCTGGTACTGGTCCATGGCCCGGTGGTTGGGGTCCTCTGCTATACTTGATGCCAGTTTTGCTAAAAACTACAGTGTAGGTCTAGACTTAGTTCACAGCGAACTAATAAGCTTAGCTGCAAAATAAACTGCAAACTGTTTGTGGTTTATTTTGCAGCTAAGCTTATTAGTTTGTGGCACCCCTGTGAGGAAGCTGCGGTTCACTTTGGGAACCCCTGGCTAACTAACTAATCTATCTGAATGAGTAACCTTTTTCAATGCTGTTGCTGAAGTTAGTCTCTTCTGACAGGAAACTGTCCATTACAACTTGAGTGATGCTTCATTTATTTGAAAAATGTTTTCAAGAGTATTGTTACATGGACTCTTGAGGTACCTGTGAAGAAACTTACAGAAAGACCTTTCTAAGGCTAAAGTTCATCCAGGTTCATACAGTTGAACCACAGGTTTTTAGGGGAGTCCTTACTGAATCTGTGCATCACCACAACTTAATCCGATGTTATCAGTGATGTGATCATAGCTGTCAACAGACAGAATAATAGGACACGTATTTCTTGAAGAAGTATGTGTCAGTAATGAGCATTAGACTATTGTTATTTGCTCACTTAAATCCACTACCCTTTCTCAAAAAAAAAAAAAAAAAAGAAAAAGAAAAACAATTTTCCTTAGGGCAGCAGAATGTTTTGCATTCTGAGCCAAAATTAGGGTTGAAGTTGAGGAGTGAGTGAAATGCAATGTGCAAATTTGATTAACACTGTTTATGCAACATGCATAACATGTACTTTATAAGCTGGTTAGTTCAATGCAATATATGATTTCAGCCTTCTACTGTTCCAATTTTTGCTGTTACTAACACTTTTCATTTGTTCATGAGTGTTGTTGGTGAGGTCAGTAGACATCAGAAGAAGTAAACAGAGGAGGGGCATGGCTAGCATGAGTACTGTGTAGCAGCAGAATTCAGCAGCTCCACTGAAGATAATTTTCTTTACTGGATTTTTGTCCTTTAAACACGAAAACTTGGGTTTTTTCTATAGAGTATCTTAGATCGAAACTTCTTTTACAAGAAAATAAAAAAAAAAAAATGGAAGTGGACAAATTTTCCAGTCAAAAATCTACTTGGAAAAATCAAAATTCATCTGAAGGGAATTCCAACATGAGTCACTCTAAGACAGGCAGTCAGGACTCCAGTATGAAAAGAGACTTACAAACTCTAATATCCAACATTCAGGACTTAACTATAAAAATTGACTCAAAAATAGACAGCTTTAAAGAAAAAGCCACTAAACAAATGGAACTACTACATGATGATTTGAAGCTACAGAAAATCCAAATATCCAATATAGAGGAATCCTTAAATGACATGGATGGTAGAATTCTGGAAAATGAAAACAATACTGAATTTCTACTTAAACAAAATACTATGTTACAAAGCAAGTTGGATGATCTTGAAAATAGATCCAGTCGAAACAATCTAAGGATTTTTGGACTTCCTGAAAATATTGAGGGCAATAACATGGCTACTTTCCTTAACACCTGGATACCTAAAACACTTGACTTACCAGAAGCTTTGTCTTTTGGAATAGAAAGAGCACATTGAGCACTAACTGCAGTAAACAGCACTAACAGAAAGCAACCCAGATCAGTTATTGTTAAATTCTTGTCTTCATCGGCTAAAGAGTTGGTATTAAAGACAGCTTGGTCTAAGGCTCCCCTAAAATGCAATGATTCAATAATCCATTTTGACAATGACTACTCTACACAGGTCATTACCAAGAGAAAGTATTTTTACCATTGATTAAAGAACTAAAGAAAATACAAATAAAGACTCACCTTTTGTTTCCTGCGAGGTTGAAATTCATCCTTCCAGAGGGTCCCAAAATGTTTGATGATCTGGATTCTGCACTGTCCTTTGTTAAAAATCATAAAATATTGGAAAAATTAGAAGAAATGGAATGGGCTAATTCATCTCTTAAACGATTGGCATCTAATTCCACATGGAAAACTAATGAAAAACAAAAGAGACTGAAAAGTAAATGAACATAAGACATTCTTTTCTAATACAATGTCTTGTTGTTTTGGACTTGAAACTGTTAGCAAATCTATACAGTTATAATCTATTTACAAGGTAAGCTCATCTTTCCATCTGTTATGTTAAGCATATATATGGTTTACATCTATATCAAAATTTTAATATTAATCATTATATTACTGCATATAACTTCTCTTTCTCACAGATAAACATTATTATTCATCTGCTATTAGCAATCACTACTACCCTTATAGTATAAATCATAATAGTATGGTATTTTCCCAAAATATAGTAATAACTTAATTTTTATGGGTCTTAATAAATGATTTAACTTGATATAGCCAAAATACATTTAAATATTCATATAACAGCTTTTATAAGACACCTCTAATACATTAATAGCATCAAGACAAAACATGTTATGTATAATTAACTAATACCCTATGTATAGTGTCTTTTACAGATATAAATTTAAGATAGAACATTTGTTATAGCTTTTAATAGACAAGCACATATTTGGGAAGTGCTATCTGTATGTGTTTGGGAAGTGCTATCTGTATATGTTTTTTTTTTTTTTTTTTGGACTAAAGATTTAAAAAGAAATGTTATGACTATGGTTCTGATGTGTGTAGATTATTCTTAATATCATTTCAAATGCATTGGTTAACTTGTTCTATGGAATTGGTCATACATGCTTTACACACTGTAATCTGTTTGGTTTGGGCTCTTGAGGCTCATACTGTTATTTTTCCTGTAAAAAGAAGAGCAGAGGAAGAAAAAAAAGGCTCATTAACATTTTAAACTGATTTTCCCGGGGATTACATATAAGAAGCTATTTCACTCAATAATTACCTCGCGACGATCATCCGCGAGCTTCAGCCGTTCCTGGACCCTGTTACCGGCTAAGAAATGTTCTCCTTAACATTTTCTCACATTCTCGGATGTGCAAAGCACCCAGATGACGTCAGCGCTAATAGACAAGCGCATACAGGAAGTGGAAAGCTTGGCAGAAGCCGAGAAGTGACTGATTTGTGTATTCCTTGTCATCATACATAATATGATTCTTGAGAGGGCAATATATCAACTGCAATGTTATATGGTAAGCTGCTGCTGTTTTATTAGTAATTTATAAGCCTGCAACTTTTATGCTATGAGCACAAAGTGTGTTTACAACCTATATGGCAGCAAATGAGTAATGCAATATTTGTACAGAAAAGGGACAGATTTTAACTTCACAGTCTGTATGTGTTTGAGTCCAAGTGTGTATGGGTTTACAAGAGTGTGTGATTGTGTGAGTGTGGATGAGTGTGAGCAAGTGTGCGCATGAGTTACTGCTTTTGCAGAACTGACTTTCTTATTTTATAGTGTTCTACCTAAAATTCATAAAAGTACTATTATATAGCACATAAATGAACAATTTTTTCACTTCTGCTCCAGTTTATTTTATCAGTTTTTCCCCACTGCCTGAAACACATTCTCTTACACAAAAAATGTTTGCTTGTGGATTAAATTCCTGACTTTCATACCTTCTTTTACGGAATCCTGGCTTTTTCTCAGTTTCCCCATCCCTTATAATGTTTTTTGATTTATTGGTAAATCACTGAGGATTTCAGAGAAGTTTGTGAAGCTGGACATTAGTGTTTCATACTTCTTACAGCTTAGAAACTGTATGCTGATGCAAAACATGGTGCTTTATTAACTTGTGTAACTTAATTAGAGTAATATTTAAACATTTTCCCTGATTTTACCCCCATTGTTTTTCCTATGCCTAGAATTCATGAGCAAAGATGCTGAGAGGTATATGTAGAAGTTAAGATTTATACAGAAAACAATACCTATCGACTGCACTTGATTTTGCAAAATGTATCTAAATTTTGTCTTACATCTTTTACCCTGTCCCTAAATTTTCTCATAAATCACAGACAAAATAAATCAATAATGTTAGATAGTACAGTTTTGCACTTATTGCCAAACAACTCTGTGATGACTCAAACCTGTGGCTCTATTAACGTTTTAGTGAAGTATAAGTAATAGCTATACATTGGTCCTGATTTACCACTTCCCATTATTTTCAGCTATATCCAGAATTCCTGAGGAAAGAAGTAAGAGCTATGGGAAATAATACCATTATGGTGAGAATAGCTGAAATAATACTTTCACATACATGACACTGGGGAGTGAGCTCTCCCTGGCCCATGATGTATAGGAGAAGCAAGGTAAAGAACAATAACTGGAGAAGGTGTTTTTTATTTTCTTTCTGTCAGACTCTTAAAAACTGCTTATACTACATTGTTACATTTTAAAGTAATTGTGATATTGCTTGTTAATTCATCCAAAGCAGCTGTGCGATTTCTTTGCCTATGTGAATATTTTGATTGGAAGGATTTGTGTACAGTGTGTGCAGATGCCTGAAAAGAGCAGATACAAATTCTGAAGCAGAGAGTAAAACAATATTTAACACAGAGGCCCAAGGGGAATGCTGAGTGCTAGGCTGTACTTCATTAGATTTTCCTATAAAGCTACATTCAGGAGTGATCAGCCAACTGAAGTTTGATACTTACACTTAAAAAACTTTACTAAAGTAGAGCAGTGGACTTGGTAATCCATGTTTAACTTACGAATGCCTATTGTTTTCTGGTGAATCATACATTTCTGAGACAATAACCCTACCTGTTTATAATACCTTTATGCTTTTACACAGACATTAGAGGAATTGTAAATTGTAAATCAATGCAGGGAAGGCTAGACAACATTCCAAAATATCCATTAGGGTCAGTGAGACATGGGCTATTTTACTGTTACTAGATACAATAAAATGCTGCTGTCTAGCAAGAAGCCAACTGTACATCATCAAAGCAGAGATAATAGATGCTGGTAGAAAGGTGCCTCATTGCACACTTCATTTTATATATAGCATTCACTAATCTAAATATTTTCTATTTTTTAAGATTTTTTTTTCTTATCTGCACCAATACCTAGAGGTTTTTGTCTACATCCACTCATCAATCCATTCATCTGTTAAGCATCTGTGTTTTTGGAAAATGCAGTTACGTAAGTGTTCTTTTTATTTCTAAGTGTAGTATTCCTTCTGCAAAGTATGCTGGTCACCTGAATCCTATTTTAAAGGTTTATTTTAGATATACTAGACTTTTTTTTTACATAAAAAAATACTATTAGTTAATGAGAGCTGACCACTTGATGATTGTGTTATGGTATACATGGACAGATGAACATAAAGTGATTTGTGGAACTGACTGTTGTGTTACTTAAAACTTGAGTATGTGTGGACAGTAATATACTTATTAGTACATTTTTCCAAGATTTGTAAGACAAGCTTCTCCACTTCTCTCAAGGGATGAAACATGAATCTGTATTCTTTATTGGATTACTATGGTGAGAACACTGGGACAGGGCAATTCTGGACTGCTTAGTGCTATATTTTCACTTGTTTATTGTTTTTAGTAGAATATTACATTTTTATATAAGACAGTATGTGTTACATTGAGAGGAATTTTGAGAGATTCCTTTGAATGATTTAGACAAATATCTCTCCATCTTCTATATTTTATATATATATATATATATATATATATATATATATATATATATATGAGAAAGGAAACAAAACGTGATTAATGAATGTATATTTGATAACTTACAATATTTCTGTTAACATAATAGATCTAAGAAATCTGTTTCTGACTGTATATATCCTTGTTTGAAGAAAATTATTAATACAAAATAGTTTAATAACTATTGATAGATATTACTATCATATTATACTAAGTTAAAAGTGGTTAAATAGTAATTAGTCAAATAGATAGTTATATACTATCCTTATGATACTTTATATTAGAGACTAGCTAATACTTTTTTCTATGTTTTATACATACACAATATTTTACATTGTGTTTCATTTTCATGATTAACATATTATATCAGATGAAATATATCTAGTTAAATTTTAATAGATTTAAGTTAAAATAATCACTAGTTTTATATCTAATCACTATTACTTAATACATATTACTGGTGGTAGCTGTGTTCTGTTGCTACAGGTTAAGGGTTCGATCTCAGTTGCAAATGTCATTGAGACAGGGAGTTTATAACTCCAGGCGGGGAGCTATATTGTGTTTTTATAATCTGTATTATATGTTCATTGTTAAAAAACAGTTTCTTTTGACATCCATTTTAATCTATCCAAATAGAATTATAAGTTACAATGCTCATGATATATGTGTTTCCCACTATGAATCAATGTATAGTACTTGCAGAGTGAACAAGTTATGCTTGGAAGAGCATCTAATACACATATTGTATTTTTAGAAACAGGAAAAACGGGGTGCACAACAGTCTGAATAGCCAAAGCCTTAACGCAATTTAATAATCCACATAAAAACAGCGTTTTCGCTACTAAGAAAATGTAGCTTCATCAGAGGCAAACAAACACAGAAAAAGGCGCCAAACAAAATTTATACTAGTGGCAGCCTAATTAAAATCAGCTGGAAAATGTTACATCACTTCCTTGCATGACTAAAATGTCAACAAATACATATTTCAAAAGCTAATTAAGCTAATGGCTACAACATCTTCAAACACAAGTCAATAAAATTGCTATTTAAACATATAAACCTTAATCAATGAGGTATTAATATGTTATAAAAATATTATAAAAAACATTCTTAAAAAATTTTGAATTCAAGTAAAAAAATTTTGTTAAACACTTTTTAAATAACAAACAAAAAATTTTTTAAGAATGTTTTTTTGGCGCCTTTTTCTGTGTTTGTTTTATGTGGATTATTAAATTGCGTTAAGGCTTTGGCTATTCAGACTGTTGTGCACCCCGTTTTTCCTGTTTCTAAAGTTTGACACATATTGTATTGATATGTTATTAATTAATCTTACACTCATACCTATATAACATGACTATATTAAAAGGCATATTGATTAATATAAATGGTCTAAATAACCCCATCAAAAGAAGTAGTTTGTTTAAATATCTAGCCCTACATAAACCAAACATTTTTTTTACAGGAAACTCATTTAATAGAAGATAATATTAAGTTCTTGAACACAAATAAATATACAATCATCGCAAGCTCAGTATATACAAAAAAGAAAAGGGGGGTTGCAATTTTATGGGTCAAATCACTTCCTTTACCAAGAATAATTAAAACATATCAAGATAATAAAGGATTGCTATGTTTAGCCATTACTGAAATAAATAAAAAAAAAATGCAATAATAAATAACTACTGGTTACCGGGAATAGGTACTAATATCATCAAACAACTTTTATCTCAAATAATATCTCAGTCTGAGGGAAATATTATCATGTCAGGGGACTTTAATTGTATTCTAGATTTAAAAGATACAACCACTTTAGCAAATAGAAAATATTACCCCTCAAGCAAAATAATTAATAAAATTTATAGACTCCTACCTGCTCAAAGATATTTTTGATGTCACTGATCATAGCTCTCTAAAATACACATTCTATTCCAATAGACACAAATCATATTCCAGAATCGATAGAATACTATTCTCCACACAAATTATAAATTACTTAAATAACAGCAAAATCATTTCTTGTCCAATCTCCAATCATAATTCCATTATATTTGAATTAAATATCAGCAACATCCCTAATGCACAAATAAAAAGAATACCTGCATATCTTATCCAACTTAAAGATTTTCAGTCATTTTTAAAAGAAGAAATACAAAATTTTATAGATATAAATTCAGCATCTAATACTCATGACATATATGTTTGGGATGCACAAAAAGCTTACCTATATGGACAAATTAACAAATGGTATTACAATAAAAGGAAAACATGGGATAAAGATATGGAAACATTACAGAACAAGCTTGATTTATTGCATCTCAAAAATAGAGACAATCTCTCTTCTAAAAACATTAGAGAGGAAATAAGCAAATTAAATGAAGAATATAGAAACATACTACATCATAAGACAATGATAACATTAGAAAAATATAAATTCCTTGCTTATTCACTAAACCCTAAACATGTAACTAATCTCAAGAATAAAACTAAAAGAATGAATAAACATAGGGCAGGATTCACGAAGCCTCCATGTAAGAGTTACAAGGCTTACACGGAGGCTGCAGTTAAACGGTGTGATGTCAGCATGTCATGCATATGCATGAGGGCATGCTGAATCACACCTAAGGCTTACACGGTCCATGGAAGACAGTAGGGGGCGTGTCCGTAGGCCGAGCCCTGCAAACAGACACGCCCCCAGAAGAGTAAAAGTCCCGAAAGTAAACCCCCACGACAGAGTCCATGGAAATGTGAATAAACACAACACAACACATGCCCCCACAGACTATGAACATAAAATATATAAATGAACATGTTATATATTTTTTAAATTGTAAAGATGTTTGCCCGTGAGTGCGCTCGTTTGCGCGGGCGTGCCCGTAGCTAAGCCACAGTTAGCAGTCAGTGGAAAAGCATATAAGAACTAAATATGCAAAGTAAGCCAAAAAGCAATAGCATAGCGGTAGAGACATCGGCTGAAGAGCAGCCAGTCATGGTTCGAGCCTCCACAACATCAATTTTTATTTTTAGTGAAATAAGCACGAAACAAGTCCCTGACATATATGTACACATATAAAATTATATTTTATGTAAAATATAATGAAATGGGCCATTTATTTTGAAGAAATGTAAGATAACAAAATAATAAAAAATGCCAGATGTGCCTATAGCTGGGCTACAGTTTAACAAGTTGAGTGCATCTGCCCGTAGGTGAGCAGTGGTTTAACAGGTATAAAATGAGTGCCCGAAGGTGAGCAGTGGTTTAACAGGTGCAAAATGAGTGCCCATAGGTGAGCAGTGGTTCAACAGGTGCAAAATGAGTGCCCGTAGGTGAGCAGTGGTTTAACACGCTGAAACTGTGTGCTGCTAGCTGAGCTGAGCGTAATATGCATGCTGACAGCCAAATGAAGCATAAACCAGCGTAACCTGTTTGCGTGGAGCTGCGCACCGCGCCAACAAGCTAACCGACGGGCAACGTTGAGCAAGCTGTAACAAAACTGCCTTTACACAGACACACCTCCTAGCCTGTGTAGACAGTCATAAAATATAAAAAGCAGTGGCCAGGTTCGAACCCAGGATACCATGCACCATAGTCAAGGTACTGAACCACTAAGCCATGACAGCTGTACTTAGAAATGCAGTAATAGCAAATATATAGGAATGAATAGAAAGAGGAGCATGACAAAGCAGGTTTTGTGAAGCTGATACAATTCCAAAATGGCCAATCACAGATAAGTGTGGGAAAAATGGCATATATAAGCCCCATAGGCGGGAATACACAGCATAACCGATTGTAGAACCAACTTGCAGCCAGAATGTCAGGTGTAGGTGAGGGTAGTTGCTTTTGAGCATAGAGGTGGGGCATTGAGGAGTCCAAATATATGGTTTGGCTCCTTGTCCACAATCATGAGGCCCAACTCATGCAGGGCCAGGTCCTGTGGGGAGCATATAGGGCTGAAGCATGGGACCGGTTGGCTCATGATCTTACCAGTGCCATAGGGATACCAAGGACTGGTGAGCAGGTCCGTCACCACCATGCGGACCTGAAGAGACGGAAGCAGGACCAACTGAACTGTTGGATCCAGGAGGCCTGGCAAATGCCCAACGCCCCACTACTGAGTAAGTTACATCTAATTATTTATGTAAGAAATTAACCTAGCTGATATTATGGAGATGTGTATTCCAATATTACTTTATTTATATTACAGCTGCAGGTGTCCATTCTGCGAACTGTAGAGCCTATGGCGATAGGCTGGTGCGGTTGCACCACCAGGCAGGTCAGTAATTCTCTCCCTGTAACTATAAATAAATATAAAAGTATGACAGTTAGCAAAAGAGTGCAGTGTAGTCACTAAGTAATAAAATGTGCAAGTAACAGTGTAAGAGGGTTTGCAAGTATTGCTTGATTACAAAAGTGTGATGCAGTCTGTAATCCAAACAGAGAAATGAAAAAGTCTCAAATAAAGTCTGAAATAAAGATGTCCCACCTGTAACATAATAGTACAAAACCTGCAGCAGGCTGAAAAGTACAGCTGCAGAAGCTGAGTAAAACACATGTGTGAAATATATCCCTGTTGAAATACAGAAACATGACAGAAGTGAGACTGTTGGAAAGGATTGTAATAACTGCAGGTAAAACATGTCAATAAAGCCTAGAAGTAAGTACCATCCTGAATTGTAAAAATAAAACAAGTGAGAGAGTGTGAGAAAGAGTTATGAATCCACCAATAAAGTAGTAATAACTCCTGAATAAAGTATACTACAGTCAGTACAGAATGAAATGAATGTGACAAGCAGAACCAAACTGCGAAATGTGTTCAAAATGTTCCTGCAGCTGGAATGTGTATCCCAAAATCTGGATATGTTGCTCTCAGTCTGCAATATGCAGATAGTATGGTTGTCTGAAATACCAAACATACACAGTTGTCTATAGCTATATAAAGCAAATGTAGCAGGATGATGTAGCTGAACAGAGCCAGATATGAATGTGTATGAATAAAAATTAAAATGTATATTGATGTAGCAGTAACATTCCTATCACCAACTTGAAGTAGTTATCACATAGGAAACTGTAGGTAGAACTGTAGTGTGTATATATCTGCAGCTATTAAAAATGTACAGTATATGTATTGGTATTTGAAGGTGTTAATTACATTTTCTTCACCCTACCCTATAACCACATATAATCCATTCTACGTGAAATTGGTATGTGCAATCACAATTAACACCCCTGGACATTTGTCCTGTTGGGTCATATATATATTTGCATGTATGTTGATGCATCTGCCCTGTTCATACATCCAAACTTGATGGCCTGTTGCCATCGATCAACCCTGCATGTTGTTGGACTGTGTATTGCTGTTCAAATTATGCATGTGTTATGCTTGCTGTTCAATGGTTTGAATATCTGGGTGTTTGGTTAATGGGAATACTAATGCATGCTGTTACAACTAATTGTGAATGGTATTGTATGTTACTAACCCAAACTGTCATGACATAATGCAAAACATAGGACGACAGGGAAGGCGGGTTCCAGTGGACCCACCTCTCCCACCTCAGCTGGCGAGTGCACCTGGCAGTAGTGCCCAGTCCGGACCCTCCTCCGGTGGCCCTGTGCCACCTGCGAGTGGAAGCACTGCAGGGGATGGGGCTCATCCCCCCTCTGCAAGTGTGGCCGGAAGAGAACAACCACTCACCCTCCGTACGTCCGGACTGTGGTGAGTAGGGAGATCTAGGAAGCTGTTCTTGGGCCCCTACACCAGCTTGAGGCACAGGTGGCACAACTAATGGGCGTGCCTTCTGCCCGGCCTACAGAGCCCCCAGCACAGCCCCATCCTGGGCAGTGAAGACACAGTGGCAACTGCCCATGGGTGGGGATATCAGTTCCACTGCTGCCATCTGTGGGCTCATGGGCTCTAGATATCCAAACATCCATCCCCGTCAATTGTGTAACCCCCCCACACGTGTCATACACCGCCCCTGTATGCGTCTTGTTTGTCTTGTCTGTTGACCTACCCAACCTACCTCCCCAGCTATACCGACTTCCTTTACCTGACATACCACTCTTACCTGAAAAAAAAAAAAGGGCGCTCTGTACCCACAAAAAAATTACGCCCCATACATAGCTGCCCATTTCGCACACGTCTGCTGGACATGGAAACTGTCAATTACAATTGGCTGTACAACAAGTATTATTGTTGTCCTCACACCTCTCTCAGGGGTGAAAGGTTTCAAATGTCACACCAAATTACAAACATATGCACAGCTGTTGCTGATGAAGAAATTGGCAGCTATGGGCCTTACCTACATCCCTCCTGCAAAACCCAAGCTTGTTTCCCTACTGTCTTACCCTCTTTGTGACCCCTTTTTCACCACTTTCCTGTCTCCCCATTTTCATTTCTTTCAAAGAAAATAGCGTGGGTGTGTGCAAGAGTAAGCACTTTTAAGCGGTTGTAAGCAGGTGTGCGCGGAGCTGAACGCCAGTGCGCATGCGTGAGCTCCGCGCAAACCAGCGCTAACCCGGTTACAACTGCTTAAAAGTGCCTTAGTCACTATGAATAACAGGTCCTGTAGTCTGCTCAAAAGCAAAATAAAATCCCACTGTCAGTCCTGAACCCAGAACCTTGGAAACAGTAGTCTGCATGACTTACCACTAAGCCATGACTGTTGTATAAGAACATTGTGCTACAATAAATATATCATGTAATAGTAGGAATGAATGTAAAGGGAATATAGGATGTGTAGTACACAAAGCATGTCATGTATATTTACTGTCAAATCTAGTGGATTTCTATAATAGTAGTGTGTGAACAGAAACAGCCATGCTAGTTGGTAGCTAGTAGGTAATACTGTCACTGTAGCACCTTGCAAGCCACACACATACTCACAGCAGGATAATCACTGCCCATACCCCACAACCTCTTACAGGAACACATCCGGACCAAGTAATAAAATATGTGGAGCAAAGGGCCAAAAACAGGGACACATTCCAAATAATGCTACAACAAACTTAGACAGTTCAGAGAGTAACAGGTTCTGCATTTTGTTGGATATTTGGAAGGGTATGAAGTCTGAAACTTAAATGTTTGTCACTATAGTCTGACTTGAGCCCAGAGTGATTTGCCAGAAAGAGCTGTTCATGAGATATTGACCAAAATATGAGGCAGAAATGTGGGCAACCTGCAAATATCTGTACACTTGAGAGGTCTGACACTGCCATATTTGAATAGTTAAGAGCCTAGACATAGCAACAGTGACTGAGTTACAGGGATGCCCCACAGACTCCCTGTGAAATTTACAAACAGTAGGCAGAAAGGTGTTACAACACATACAATGGTAACTATGAAGTACTGAAAGTATGCACCACTTGCACGGCAGAAATAGTGTAGTAATACATATGCTCATGCTATCCCACAGTCACAACTGCAGAATACCAGACAATTTAATGGGTGTACCCCACTGATATGCACCATTCCATGAGGCAGATAAAAGATGCACCTGAGAGTCTCTGGGGCCTGCTCAGCAGCATACTCATATACCCTAATAGATGACAAGGCCCACACCATGGCCAGACCACACTGCATGCAGTAACATCCTAGCAGATATAGCAAGCATTCCAAGGTGTGAATGTACATGGAAAATAGGAAAGCCATAGCAACACTCTACAGTCAAGACACCTAGCAGGCATACAAGTAATGAATGTAAAGGGCAAATATTGAAGCCATAGCAACAAAGTGCAAGAGCCACTGCTATACACCAGTTACTCCACATGTCCCACAGGAAAGCACACCCACCCACATTAACAGTAGTAGTAGTCTGCGGTGTCAGTGTACATACACACTTAGTACAGGAAACTGGAGAAATTAATGGAGAAATGTTAATCTACAACACAGCCGGAAATATGAGAGAGATACTAACCTTTACACTCACAGAACATTGTCCACAGCATACCAGCATGGTCCCTGCCCTTAAAATCTGAAAGGGCTATGCCTATCTCACATACTATTTTATAGCACTGTCCTGAAATCACAGTGAGAACTGCAATCAGTACAAAACTGGCAGCATGCAATTAGCAAATGCTGGCTAACAATTGGTGCAGAGGCCATCACATGGACATATGCAGATTCCTACAAAAGCATGCTGTACTCCCAGTCCACACATGCAATACTTTCATTGCACCCTGTGGAGGTAGGGAGAGAGAGAGAGAGAGAGAGAGAGAGAGAGAGAGAGAGAGAGAGAGAGAGAGAGAGAGAGAGAGAGGGAGAGACAGAGAAAAAAAAAATTAAACATACACAAACAAAACCAGTCAGCAACAACCACGCAGCAGGACATGAAACCAGACGGCAACACAAGCAGCTGTGACAAACACTGGTAATGTAAAGTAATACTATAAAAGTCTACATACTGTGAACCCTCCATATGTGTCATTGGTCTGTATCCATATGTATATGAAGATGTACAAAGGGCATGGGACATACAGCAACTATCAGTGAAGGCTGTACATACATATGTATGTGAGAGCATCTGTGCACATATCAATGTAGGTTGTAGTGCAATGTACAAAGTAGGTTTCACAGTTATGTATGTGTAGCAGTATGTTAGTGTGTGTATAAAGTTTTGTAAACAAACATGTTGATATACCTATCTATCATATGGATATGTATGTATGTCAATATATGTATGCATGTATATATATATATATATATATATATATATATATATATATATATATATAATATGCATATATGTATACATACATAGAGAGAGATGTAGGAATACATAGACAGATGCAAATAGATAGAATATGTACAAACATATATATGTAATACACACATACAGATATAGATATATGTAGATACATATACATAGACAGATCTGACTATCTACAGGTATGACTGTATATGACGATCTCACACTCCCCCTGTCCCACCCCCTCTGTCACTCTCACCCCCTCTCTGTCACACACCTCCTCTCCATATCTATAGCAATATATGTACATCAATATATATATGTGTATATGTATACAGACATATATATATATACATATAGATATATCTATATACATATATATATATATATATATATATATATATAGAGAGAGAGAGAGAGAGATTATATATATTCTGAGTGAGGCACATGTGTACAGATGTATTGCAACAGGTGCCTGGTGACAAAGGCATGGAGTGAACACCAGTGTCAAAACTGGAGTACCATACCCCATTTCAAATCACCTACACCAGTAACCACCAGATATGTGATTGGCTGCCCACCACTGCATGTGTCAGGGGTGAACAGGGTCATAAATGTGTACAATAGTCCCCCCAATTATATTCACAGTGGCACACTATTCCTGGAATACCTGCACATGGTATGTGTCAGCAGACATGGTGTGTCAGTTATGGACATGTAGGTCAGTGTATCCCTCCACACCACACAATGGCTGCCACGGTATGTACCTCACATGACAGCTACAGATATGGAGAAGGACACAGTGACATGTACAACACTGTGACAATGCACTCAAACACATTACCAATGCACAGTGACTGACAACACCACAGAGTACACACATACTACCCACATAGAGGTTACCACTCCTGGATTTACATACTTAAGTCACACCCATGACAGATGTCCAACAACCATAGTAACACCTCACACCATCCACAACTTAAATGACTGCTGTGTGTCATCCGGGACACTGCAATAGAGAGCACATGGTGGAGGTACAGGTTCCTACCCACAGATAAGACATACCCTGCAATAAACCACACAGCGTTAAGAAGCAAGACTCCCCATGAGTACATGTCACACATACCCCTGCTGAATGTTAGTCAGATAGGTAATATGCCATATGAGTCACCCTGTGTAATTGTTTGACAGCAGCAGGTACCATCACATCACATGTGTCACAATGGTCAGGGTAGCAGAACAGTATGCTGCTGTAGTCCCAGGGGCAATAGCATATTGTAATGTATTGTATTGTGTTGTATAGTATTGGTATGTAGAGGTGCCTCCTTCGTGGAGTGGAACCACTGCTGCTGTGCGCCAGTGTACAAGTACATATCCTGTAGTCAGGCTAGTTTTACATAGCACTTCTATATGTGTGTTTAGCTCCTCTTGGAGTTCATGTAGCATGCAACCGGGGATACCATCAGGTCCCATTCATGTTGTGTATTCTGCTTTTCTGAGGGCAGCTCTCACCTGGACATCTGTGATGACAGGGAGGTTACAGTCAGCTGGGATAAGTATGTCTTATTTTGGGGGAGAGGGAGGGGGGAAACCTGCACTGAACCTGTCTGCCACAATGTTGCCAATATCTGTGGGTTCAGTGAATTATTTGTTGTTGTGTACTAACTATGAGCATATTGGAGGGTTTCTGACCAGGTTGCTAACATAACTGAAGAAGGCCTTGTGGTTATCTGTAGTGTCCCTGTTGATTTCCCTCTCAAAGTTGCCCATGGATGTTTGTATGAGAGAAACTAGCTCCTTACTAGTGCTGATCAGACATGCCTTCCCTTTATGGAATTATGCTTTGTCTTGCAGTAGCTTCCATCTTTTGTTAAACAATCTGTCTATGGCTGGGGTCCACCAGACAGGATGCTGTCCCTTTGTGGAGAGTGTCTTGGTCTTATATGGGATTGCATGATCCATGCATTCTCGGAGATGTCCATAGAAATAATTTGTGAAGGGGTCAGCATTGTGGGTTGTGTCTTCCACTGGCCCAGTGGGCTGAAAGGATACCATGTCACTGTTACAAAGTGTAAAGTTTGCATTTGAAATGTTATTCACTGTAGTCGTTTGTGCTGGTGGTGGAGGTGGGATATGTATATCCAGAGCAATTAGTTTGTGGTCAGCTCACAGTAGTTGATGATGTACCCCATACAGTACCTCGTTACAAACCCCCAGAGTGAGGAGGTGCTTTGGACCTGAATCAGTGTTCTGACTGCTGGGGTTTGGTAGTATGTCGTATGGAGTGTGCCAGGTACTGTTGCACAGTTGTTGGCTGAGCACTGATACCTGGCCATTTACATGTGTATCCACCAGTAGACAGACAGATGCTATATATGTGAGATATGTTGTATCACAACAGTCGAGTAGCATGTGTAGTATGTGTGCCAAATTCTGCTGACATATTTTGCTGATATCATGTTATTTCCTTTTTCAGGACCATGGCTCACCAGCGCAATCCAGCTTACTCTGCAGCTGAGGATGAGGAGATACACCAGATCCTGGTGCAGGATTATGCAATACTCTTTTCCCGCACCAGCCAGAATCAGCAGGAGAGGGCTGCACTGTGGCAAGACCTGGTCCATCAGGTAAATGACATAGGCACACATAATAGGACATATGAGCAGGTACGACATCACTGCAGTGATTTAATCAGAAATGTCCGTCAGCGTGCGTCGGATATCCACAGGCAACAGGTTGCCACAGGTGGTGGGGTGGCTACACATCCCCCACTCACCAGACTGGAGGGACTACTCATAAGTGTTGTGGCTCCAGCCCGCCAACAACAACAACAGCAGCAGACATGCATTATGATGGAGGCTGGAGCCACGCAGCAGCAAGACTACGAGCGTGCAGGTAATATGCCATATGTATAGTTGACTGTTGTGTACACTGGTAGTTAATGCATGTGTGAGGTGTGTCCTTGGTTTGTAGCTGTCATCATAGTATTTAATGTGCAAGTGTGATATTCTCAATATCAGCAGCTGACCTGTGAAAGGCGACTGTTGTACTACTGACCTGTATCATATTCAGTAACAAAGGCACAGTTGTGCCCACTGACATTAATTTCCTCACTTCTGCAGGTCCCTCCGGTGTAACAGCAATGCGGCAAATCCATGCTGGTGAGTGTGTATTAACAATACCTTTAATAGTCTTGATAGTAATAGTAATATTAGGCACACTGAGTAGTGCTCTGTGTATGCATGCAGGTGTGTCTGTGTCTGTGTGTTGATATCTCGCATACTGAGTAGTATGCAAGTGTGCAACTGTGTGCAACTGTGTGCATGTGTGTATGTGTGCAACTGTGTGCATGTGTGCATGTGTGCACCTGTGCATTTGTGCATGTGTGCATGTGTGCATGTGTGCACCTGTGCACCTGTGCACGTGTACATGTGTGCATGTGTGCATGTGTGCATGTATGCATGTGTGCACCTGTGCATGTGTGCATGTGTGCATGTGTGGACCTGTGCATGTGTGCATGTGTGCATCACTGGTAATATTGTGTAGACATTGTAAACTGTGTTTCCTGTTTCCCTCCCACAGGTTCTGGTGCTGCTCTGGTGTCATGCAGCAGGGAACCTGAATCAGGTGCCATGGGTACTGATAATGATGATATCTGTGTAATGGCACAGGAAGGTATGCCAGGGTCCATCATTGGTCAGCCAATTGACAGTACACAGCTGTCAACCCCATCAATGCGCACAGTTATCCTGCCAATACACCCTTTGTCACCAATGTCCCTAGGTGATGGAGAGGATACAGTGGGCATTGACCAGGGTAATGTGGCACATGCTTCCCCACACAGCAGCCATGGGCATGGCCCTGAGATGGTACCACACAGGCAGATGTCCAGGGGTTCTCGTGGGAGTATCCGTGGGTGTACTGCCCTTGTCAGACGTGCCCACAGAGGTTTTACAACCTCAGCTATGTTTCGGGCTGTCATGCAGGCACAGTCACGTATGGAACGGTACACCAGACAGGGTCGAAGGGAGCTGACAGCATGTCGCGCAGCCATGACTGACAGTATGCGTGACATTGCGGCTGCCATCCGTAATTTCACCGATGTCATAGACAGACATTGTGGGGACATATTAGACCGGTTCCACAACTACATGTCCATGAGCCAGGGTGATGGTGGATGGCTGAGGCATCGATGTGGGCGTATGCCAGCAATAGCAGCAGCTGGCAGTCGTCGCGGACGACAACAGGGCCGCGGCCGCCCCCATAGTGCCAGCAGCAGCCCCAGCAATGCTGGGTCTGTGCTGCCATCAGACCGCCCCAGGAGACCACGTGCACATGGCTATGGACAGGCCCGACAGGGATCTGTGTCCAGTCAACGAACACCTGCTTATGATGACAGCACCCAGTCTGGGTTGGTACCGGATACGGTCCGTAGCACCCCTGCAAGGCACAGGTACCATGTCCGTGGCCACAGACACTGATCTGTATGACCTGGCAGGTACAGTCTGTGGCTGTCCACAAACACCAGTATATGGCAGCCATGAGGTGGAACTGTGTGCATCCATATACACATGCAAATTGACAACACCTAGGGCTACCGCATACACGCACACACTGCATCAACATTGCCCCACCTTGTACTGCTGTCCTTCACCAACACACATACACATACATGTCAATTGGTGGTATCGGTGGCTGGCTCAGGCATACCAAGTTCACACCCTGTGCATATGATGAAACTGTGCCACCTCCTGCAATCTGTAACATCAGTGCAGGTACAGGTTAACATGTTGCTGATGCACAGGGTGACTACATAGCTGTGTAGTAATAGTATCATGTTGTTAACAGTACTGTGTGCTGATATAATTGTGGGTATATCCCAGCATGCCTGATGCAGTAAGGGTATGATTGTCATGTACTGTTGTTTACACCCATGGTAAGTACCATAGTGTATCATCTGCACATGTTGGCATACTGGTGGTAAGGATGTCAACAGAAGGCTACATACATAGGTAGCACGGGGATAAGGTAATGAAAGTATTGATATGCAATGATGGACATGTAAACTGCAAGTGGCATGTTGCCCACACTGGACTCTGCAATGCGGATGTTTGAGGATGTTGATATGTGTGCAGTACTACACGACTGGTACAGGACACACAGGAGCACCCTAGCACTGCAAGCTCACATCTCATACCATGCTAGACAGCCCCAACACACAAAACTAACTGTCACAGGAGGGAGAGTCCCCATACATGTCAGGGATACTGTGGTGGCAGGCCAGGTAGCATACATCCTACTAAGTATGGAACCACTGAGTGAAGGCTCAGTGTCTGTTATTTGACATGTGTATTACTGTAGGTATGAGCACCTGGGTTTCCATCCAGTTATTGTACATCCTGACGGTACATGGTCTGTACACTTGTGTGCGCTGAGACTGGACCCTAGCCATCTGACCTGTGTATTTCCATGTACATGTGTATAGTGCCTGCATATTTACACTGTTACCTACTGGAAGTGGTACAGCTTGTTTGTTGTACAATGGACTACATGCAGCCCTTCTTACTGTAGCTTTGTTTGCATGCATGTTTGATTGCAGTTACCCTGGAACACTGATCCCACCTGCAATGCAGAGTTACAGAGCTTCTGTGGACTCCTAGTGACATCTGCATAGCTTACTATATGTATGTCCATGTTTCACTTGACAGAACATCACTGTTTGTCCTGTTCACATGTACGTTGCCTGTGACACATTGCATATGACTTACCTGGCATTTGTCCACGTGAGCAGTCATATATGCCAGTGCTAACAAATCACAGGCACTACACCCTCACATACTCACCTTTGTTGAACCACCTGCTTCGCTAGGGATGGCTTGCACCTGTCACCCCTGGGCTTTCGGATATTGGCAAAGACTCTTGCTACCCCCATAGTGCTTTTTTTAGGCAATGCTCAAAGGACAAACCCACCACCATAGGTATCACAAGGGATAAGAAACTAAGAGTAATGCTACTCAATGCCAGAAGTCTAAACCTCAAGATGCACGCACTCAAAGCTCTCCTTAGCATGGAGAACATCGATATCTGTGCAGTAACAGAAACCTGGTTCAGGGCTACCGAGAGCACCCCAGCATTACCAGCTTATACCTCATACCATGCTTTTCGGCCCCGAAACTTGGACCAAACCACAAAAGGAGGGGGAGTATCGATATTCATTAAAGATACCCACACCTCCAGGTTGGTGGCAAAGCACGAAGCATCAGAGACTATCCATGTGCAACTAACAGTGGGTAAAACTGCCTTCCAGTTTATAGCCTGCTACAGACCACCCTCCCAAACCCAGGAACCCCACTCGGCCTTCCTGAGAACACTGGAAAATACGAAGGTCTCTCCAAACACCATTATATTGGGCGACTTCAACTACCCAAACATAGACTGGGAGCATTACTCTAGCTCCAACACCCTAGCCCAAAGGTTCCTAGAATTTATAAACTCAAATGCTATGGTACAACTTGTTACCACTCCCACAAGAGGGGAAAACATACTGGACCTGATCATCACCAACATGGGGACTCTATGCTCCAGACCAGAAGTGTATCCCTCACTGGTAAGATCAGACCATAAACTAATCTCACTGGATATTCACATCCCAACCCTATCCCCTGCCCAGAAAACCACAGTGAAAAACTTCTCTAAAGCAAATTTCACACTCCTCAAAACCGAGGTGGTATCCTTCAAAGGCCCCGGGCCTGTGGAAAATACGGCCCACACAGCAGAATCCTCTATAAACGCATTCTATGAACACCTTCAGGAATGCATGGATCATGCGATCCCAAATAAAACCAAGACCCAATCCTCCAAAGGCAGTCCAGCCATAAACAAACTATACAATAGAAGGAGGAAGCTACTAAATGATAGAGCAAAATCCCAAAAAGGGAAGGCATTACTGATCAGTATTAGCAAAAAACTACGGGCACTCATAAAATTGTCTAAGGCCAGCTTTGAGAGAAAATTGCACAGGACACTAAGGATAATCACAAGGCTTTCTTTAGTTATGTTAGAAACCTGGGTGGTAATTCCCAGATATGCTCAGAATAAGTCCAAAATGACAAAAAATACACCGAACCCACAGACATTGCCAACATCCTAGCTGACAGGTTCAGCACAAACTCCCCCCCCCCTCCACACCAAAAGTGCAAATATCTATCCCAGCAGAGTGCTGTCCCCCTGACATCTCAGATGCTCAGGTAAGAGCCGCCCTCTCCAAAGCAAAAAACACAGCATCAATGGGACCAGACAGTGTCCCGGGCTGTGTCTTACATGAACTCCAAGAAGAGCTAAACCCAAACATAAAACTACTGTTCAATCTCAGCCTTACTACAGGATATGTGCCCAAAGAGTGGCGTACAGCAACAGTGGTCCCTCTCCATAAAGGTGGTGCCTCAATGGATCCTGGAAACTATCGTCCCATAAGCCTGACTAGCTTGGTCTGCAAAGCTATGGAAAGGATCATCATGGACCTCATAAATAAAGATATTGGGGACCTACAGACACTGGATCCTACCCAGTTCGGCTTTGTTAAGGGCAGATCCTGCCTCTTAAACCTGGTTGATTTCTTTGAAAAAGTCACCAAGGCCATTGACGAGGGGAAGGTGGTCCACACAGCCTACCTGGACCTCGCAAAAGCATTCGATACAATACCCCATTCGGGCATTATAGATAAGCTCACCATCTTAAATATAAACCCCTATGTCACTAGATGGATTGCAAACTGGCTCAAGGACAGAACCCACATGGTTAGAATTGCTGGAGCCATGTCAGACTCCAAACCAGTTACAAGTGGTGTCCCACAAGGCTCAGTCCTGGGACCTCTCTTGTTCGGTATATATTTCTTGGAGGTACAGGCCAACACGGAAGGACTGTGGCTGACCAAGTTCGCAGATGACTGCAAACTGGCCGCCATAATCAACTCTCCAGCCGACACAAGCATCCTCCAAAAGGGCCTCATAGAAACAGACAACTGGTGCCAGAGCCATGGCCTCAAGCTAAATGCCAAAAAGTGTATAGTCATCCCCTTTGGCAAAAACAAAGTGCCCACAAATTACCACATGGGTGGTAATCCATTAAGTACAAAAGAAGTAATTAGGGACCTGGGGACCCAAGTTGATAGCAATCTCTCATTTGACAACCACGTGGCCAAAGTGGTTAGAAAAACATTTTATATAGCCCACGTAATTATGAAGGGATTCACATCTAGATTAGGGGAGGTCATCGTGCCTCTTTACTCATCCCTCATCAGTCCTATAATTGAGTACAATGCCCCTTTTGGGATGTACCTTATCAGACACCTGCAGCAACTGGAATGGCCCCAAAAGTACCTCACCAAGAGGATCAAAGGGCTTAAACAGATGCCATATGCTGCCCGATTAAAGAAACTCCAGCTCTACTCAGTGGCATACCGCCTGTTCAGAGGCGATCTGTGCCTGACGTATAAAGCCATGTCCAACCCGGAATTAATGGACATGCTGCACCTCAGAAAATCCAAATCCCATCGAGCTACGCGCTCGAGAGACTTGAACCTCAGCACTGAAATAAATAGGACATGCTGGAGGGACAGATTCATAACCCAGAGGCTCCCTTCACTCTGGAATAAAATCACAGTCCAGATTAGGCAGAGTCCCTCATTGACTCTCTTCAAAAGGAATCTTGATGAGTGGATGGGAGATCATAGGTTTACCCCGGGTATCACTTCTGTGTCACTGTTAGACAGAGGCACAGTATACTAACCTCGAAAAAGGGCATAGCAAAATAAATTTAAAATGGGTGGCGAAAGCCAAACACATTCTGGCTAGGCTTATAAATGCCCTAGGGCAGATAGCCTAGTATGAACCTATGAACCTATGAACCTATGTACCTTGTTCCCCATTGGCCCTATGTGCTGTTAATCACCATGGCAATCACAATACTATGGTAGCATGTGCAAAGGTCATTTGTCAGTCACCTCTATGGTACAGTTGTGGAATATGTGGCTCATGTGACAATGTCACAGCTGCCACATGTACATAGTCAACCCTCTTCCCTACACATGGATGTACAACACATGTATGAGATGCAACCACATAGCCAAACTGGGGACTAAGCACTCTGAACCCAGTACTGGCATAACCTGTCAGGTGGCATGAAATACTACAGTGACTACAATACCAGTCTGATGTAGACCTACACTGACAGCAATCCAAACACGTGAACACACTGGGCTATTCGTGGAGCCTCAGAATAGCATCCTGCCTGAGCAGCAGACACCTCTGCAGCTGGCACACAGGCATACGTTAAGCCAGAACACAGCACGTGCAACACATAGCACACAAATCCTGTGTGCCAAACAGTCACAGCCTGTACGGCTAGACAACACACCTGCTACAGTTGTGTTAGGTACCTTTATTGTCCGGAACAGTCAGGTCCCGCTCACCAGGCTGGACAAGGTGAAGGTCACAGTGATATGCCCATGGGGCACTATGGTCCACCACATAACACAAGCATACAGGTCAGTCAGAGGCATGGACACATATGACTCAGTCATTGTCCATGCCACTATGGCTGACCTGTGATGTACCTCCCTGGACTACATGATAGGGAACATGGAAGGGCTCTCTAAGCATGTGGCACAGGCTGGTATGACCCTGACCTTGGTTGGCATCATACCCTCACCAGGAATGCTGACGTATTACTGAATGCTGATGAATTACTGTAGCTACAACACCCTAGCTGAAAGGCTCCTAGCATGTAGTCACTGCATTGCTATGGAACAACTTGTTACCACTCCCACAACAGGTGAAAACATGCAGCACCTGTTCATCAACAACATGTAGACTATATGCCCCAGACCAGATGTGTATCCCACGCTGCTAGGTTGATACCATATACATCTCACACTGTATATACATATACCACATGCAGCACCCGCACAGAAGACCACAGTCATAATGTTATCCAGTGCAAATACCATGTATTCACATGTGGCAGGCATCAGACATGGGAACTATTGAAGGTCACAGGTACATATGTGTATTTGGCACACACATACATCATCTGTGTCCATTGCCATTACTGGTTTAATCGATGTCATGCATTATTGTGAACAACAACCCACACACATGGGCATTCTGTGTGACAAAAACACACGTGGCATGTGTGGAATTCAAAGCCATAACTAACTGTGCTATGACCATAGTGAGAGACGCAGTAGCAGAGCGTGCTATTTGCATGACTGGGAGATTTTCCCTCTTCCGCTGTACTTGTAGGGTGCTGACATCATCTCTGTGTAGATATTGGAATATGCAGCAGCTGGTGTGTTGTACTGGTTGGCAAAAGGGTCAGTTCTCTCACACATGTAATTGCACACACCCTACTTTCACCCCCCCTACACACACACACACACACTTGCCACTTGCAGGATTCAAACCCCTACCTAACTATGTTATGAAACACAAGACGGGCGCATTAGCAGAGAGCGCTATTCGCATTACTGGGAGGTTTCCCTTCCCCTGCTGTACTTATAGGGTGCTGACATCATCAGTGTTTAGAAAGGGGAATGTGCATCCTGTCGTGTGTTCTCCCAGTTGCCAAAAGGGACATTTCACTCACACACACACACCAACCCCGCTCACCCACACTGAGCATTTGCAGGATTCAAACCCCTTCCTAACTATATTAGAGAGACGCATTAGCAGAGTGCACTATCCGAATTACTGGGCATTTGTTCTGCACCTGCAGTATTTATAGGGTGCTGACATCATTATTTCTACAGAGGTATGTACATCTAGTACTACCTGTCAGGTGGGGGATAGCATATATATGCATTTGCAGCCACCTACTTCAGGGTCATTTATGCACATTGCACTGGCAGGTTATGTTCTATACCATGCTTCATGACCACAGGACCTGTAACACACAACACAACCAGTTCGGACCACCCCTCCCACATCCAGGACACATACTTTGCTTCCCTGGGAACAGTGCCAAGATATGCAGGTGTTCACATACACCATTCCAGTTGTTAACGTCAGGTACAGGTATATTGTGTGTGGAAACTACTCAGGCATTTACAACATTACCCTACAGCCACTACAATTTGTGAGTCCATGTGCTATGGCAGAACCACTCACCACAGCCACAAGGGGGAATACATATTGCACCTGACCATCTGCTACATGGGTACTCACTGTTCCACACCAGAGGTAGACCACCATTGTTGATATCTGACCATATCCACCTTTCCCTGGACATCCATATCCCATCCCCACCCCCAGGCAAGGTTGTCACTGCAAACAAAGTGTATTTATCAAAAGCAGACTTTACACTTGTGAAGACTGGGGTGGAAGACTTCAAAGGACCCATGCTGGTGGAGTATACAGGCCACTCTGCGTAATCCTTGACAATTGCATTCTATGAGCATGTGGAAGGTTTGCATTGATCATGCTATCCCAAATATACCCATGACTGCTCCACAACAGGACACCTGTCAGGTGTACACTAGCCATATATGAGCTGTCCAACAGACAGAGTGAGCTAATACATTGCAGAGCAGTAGCCCACAGAGGGAGGACATCTCTGAACAGTACTGGCACGACACTTCAATCCCTCATAATCATCACGACAAAGTGTTGACAGTGAAATTGTCCAGACAATGCAGATAAGGCTCCCCTCAGTCTGTTATTGATGCCCACTTACTGTTAGAGGTCCTCAGCAACCCTCTTCCTGCACACACCAACAACATGGATGTGGCTTAGCAAATTCAACCCCTGGGATCTCCACTGTGTCCCTGCTTGACAGAGGCACAGCACACTAACCTCACACGGTGTCTGATGTGACCTACTTTACAGTGGCACAGTAGCCTACTGTACTGGGGAGGCAGACACCAAGCACACTCTGGCTAAGCTGTCATTCCCTAGGGCAAACAGCCTAGTGTTGACCTCTACACCCATATGTTTAATTGTCAGATGCACAATATTTGTTGCTGATAGACTGTTTGCAGGTCTTTATTGCCATAGCATTCCCTGTTTCTATGAAGAACTTGTGTATCTGTGGAAGATGTTTGAATATGGGAGGGATCCACTATATCACGTATGTCTCTGTAGTCATTTAATTGTGTGCACTGGGCAGATTGCTGTAATGTTGTTGGTTCCTGGAATAACACGTACAAATACCAGATATGTGTGGCCAACTGCTAAACTGAGATTTGGCCTACGTGTGTGAGCATGCCCAGTTCAGGCTTTCCATGGCATGTTGTCTGACATATGTCTCATTTATCAAAGTGTGCGAGCATGCCCAGTGTGAGCTTTCCATATGTTGAACTCTGCAGCCCACCACATTTGTGGATGAGTGTGAACTTCAACAATATCTCACGTTTATGGTTGTGTCATGTTGTGTAGTTACTGTCCAACTACTTTGTGTCTGAACACAACAGGGATTATACTGTGCCTGCAGGGTTTGCATGGGATACTTTGCATACAGTTGTCAACATCCTTTCATACTGACCTAACACTGTAGTACCGTATAGTGTACTGGTTCAGTACTTTCACTGTGGTGGACAGTATCCTGGGCTTTAGTCCCATCACTGCTTTACATTTTCATAGTGAGCACAACAGCCTGGTTAGGGGCCAGTTGTGCACATCTGACCATGTTGCATTATGTTCAGATATGAACTACTTAAACCAGGCTTGTCCAACATTGGTAGTGTATTCCACAACATAGGTGTACATTGGCAAACACTAGCAATGTGCCCTATGCCATTTGTAATGCTAGTCGGAGAGTGTGTTTGTCCTTCGACACACATTGTAAGTGGAGTTTGCCATGACATATGTCATGGTTAATATACTGTACCTCCATCTACCCATGACATAACAGTGATACCCAGGGTAAACCTACCATCTCCCATCCACTCATCAAGATTCCTCTTGAGGAGAGTCGATGAGTGACTCTCTGGCTAACCTGTACTGGGAGTTTACTCATGAGTGGGGGTGGATTCTGTGTTATGGATCATTCAGTACAGCTTGTCCTATGTATGTCAGTGCTAGGGTTCAGGTCTCTCATGTGCATAGCTCACTGACATTCAGATTATACAAGGTGCAGCATGTTCATTGATTCCAGCTTGGACATGGCTTTATACATCAGGCACAGCTTTCCTCTGGGTGGGCAGTATGGCAGTGTGTGGAGCTGCAGTTTGTTTAATCAGGCAACACATGGCATCTGTTCAAGCTCTTTGATACTCCTGGTGAGGTACTTTTGGGGACTTTACAGTTGATGGAGGTGTCTGCTGAGGTACATCCCACAGGGGCTATTGTAGTCAATTGTAATGCTGATGAAGGATGACTGCAGAGCCACAATGACCTCCCCTTATCTAGATCTGACAACCTTCATGATTAGGTGGGTATATGGTATGTTTCTGTAACCACTACAGCCACGTGCTTGTCCAATGCAGGATATCTATCAACTTGTGTCCCCAGGTCTCTCATTACATGTTAAGTACTTAATGGGTTAACACCTATGTGGTAATTGGTGGGCACTTACTGTATATCCACAGGGGTTGACTATACACTTTTCTGCAATTAGCTTGCTAACATGGCTATGGCACCAGTTGTCTGTTTCTATGTGGCCCTTTTGTGGGATGCTTGTGTCAGCTGGAGGGTCAGATATGGTGGCCAGTTTGTAGTCCTCTGCAAACATGTTCAGACACAGTCCTTCCATGTTGGCCTGTACCTATGGGACATATATACCAAACGAGGGAGGTCCCAGGACCAAGCCTTGTGGGATGCCAGTTATATCTGGTTTGTAGTATGACATGGCTGAAGCATGTCTGACCATGTCAGTTCGTCCTTGGTCTGGTTTGCTACCCCTCTACTGACATAGGGGTTTATATTTAAGCTGGTGAGCCTATCTATAATGAACATGTGGGGTATTGTATGGAAGCCTTTGCAAGGTCCAGCTATGCTGTGTGGACCACATTGCTCTCATCAATGACCTTAATGACTGTTTCAAATGAGTCAAACATGTTTAAGGGGCAGGATCTGCACTTAAGAAAGCCACACTGGGTAGGGTCCGGTGTCAGTAGGTCCCCAATATCTTTTTGTCTGCGGTACATGCTGATCCTTTCCATAGCTGTGCAGACCAAGCTTCTCAGGATTCTGGGGTGGTAGTTTGCAGTATCCATTCAGGCAACACCTTTGTTGAGAAGGACCACTGTTGTTGTACACTGCTCTTTGGGTACATATCCTGTGGTAAGGCTGACATTGAGCAGTAGTGTGATTTGGCATTCCATTCTTCTTGGAGTCCATGTTGGACTCAGCCCAGGACACCATCTCATACCATTGCTGCTGTGTGTTTTGCTTTGTAGATGCTGGCTGTTACCTCAGCATCTGCAATGTCAGGGGGGCAGCAGTCTGCTGGGATAGATATTTTGCATTCTGGGGGGGGGGGGTTGCACTGCACCTGTCAGGTTGGATGTTGGCAATATGTGTGTGTGTTTGGTATGTTGTTTGTAATATTTGAGTGATTCAGAGCATATCTGTGAATTCCCAACAAGGTTCTTACCATCAGTTAAGAAAGCCTTGTGATTATCCTTAGTATCCTGTACAATTTGTATCTTCATAGGTTCATAGGTTCATACTAGGCTATCCACCCTAGGACATTTATAAGCCTAGCCAGAGTGTGTGTGGCTTTCACCACCCCTTGCTATGTGAATATTATGGCCATTTATGATTTACTTTACTGTGCCTCTGTCTGGACGTGACACAGTGAAGACCCCCAGTGTACATCTACGATCATCCATCCACTTGGCAAGATTCCTGTTGAAGAGTGTCAGTGAGGGGCTCTGCCTAACATGGAGTGGGATTCTGTTCCAGGGTGTAGGGAGCCTCTGGGTTATGTATCTGTCCCTCCAGCACATCCTATTTCATTATGTGTTGAGGTTGACATCTCTCACTCTCACAGCTCCGATGGCTTTGGGTTTCCTGGGGAGGAGCATGTCCATTACTCCTGTGTTGGACATGGCCTTGTACAACAGGCATACAATGCCTCTGTGTAGGCAGTATGTGACTGCATTCAGCTGGGGTGTCTGCAGCCAGGCAGCATATGACATATATTTTAGACCCTTTATCCTCTTGGTGAGGTACCTTTGAGGTCTTTCTAACTGCTGCAGGTGTCGGGTAAGGTACATCCCAAATGAGGTATTGTACTAGATTATGAGTCTGATAAGAGAACAGTATAGGGGTACAATGACCTCTGTTGACGTAGATGTGAATCCTTTCATGATACGGTGTCCAATATAGACAGTCTTCCTAGCCACACTGGCAATGTGAGTGTCACATAACAGGTTACTGTCCACTTGTGTCCCTGGGTCCCTGATTACTCCTTCCATACATAATGGTTTACCACCTATGTGGTAATTTGTGAGTACCTTGTTTGGTATTTGGTGGGACATTCATATTGTCCAGTGTCTTCAGGATGGCTGGGTGGGGTTCCTGTGTGCGAGAGTGTGGTCTGTAGCATGCTACAGACTGTACAGCAGTTTTGCCTATGGTTAGTTGCACATGGGTGGTCTCCGATGCTTTGTGCATTGTCAGTTACCTGGACGTATGGGTGTCTGTGCTGAATATGGATACTCCCCCTCCTTTTATGTTTTGGTCCAGGTTTTGGGGCCATAACACATGATATGAGGTATAACCTGGTAGTGCTGGTGTGCTGTCAGGAGGCTTGCAGCAGGTTTCTGTCACTGCACGGACATCAATGTTCTCCATACTGGGGAGGGCTTCGGGAGCATGCATATTGAGGTTTACATGTCTGGCATTGGTCAGCATTACCCTTATGTTTCTTTCCACTTATGTTTTCTAGGGTGGTGGGTTAGTCTTTTCAGCCTTGCCTACAGAAGGCTCTATGGAGGTGGCAAAAGCCTTATCCAATATCCAGACACCCAGGGGTAACAGGTGCAAGCCATCCCTGGAACAGCAGCGTGGCTTGTCAAGCATGACATCCCAAGCAGACAGACATTGGATCCCCTTGGTATGACACCAGTAATTGTGCCACTTGTTAAAGCTGATCATTCTGTGTTTGTACTGTGGCATCATTCTTGGTGAGGGTAGGATGCTGCAAACGGTCAGTGTCATACCGGCCTGGACTACATAATCGGGGAGCTCATCTATGTCTCTTTTCATGTAGTCCGGAGAGGTACATCTCAGGTCATTCACACCAGCATGGACAATGACTGCATCATATTTCTACTTGCTTTGGGGTGACCTGCGTACTTGTGTTATGTGGCGTATTGTAGCAGCCTACAGGCAGCTTACTGTACCCTTTCCCTTGTTCAGTCTGGTGAGCGGGACAGCAGTGTGTTTGACTATGGAGTCACCTATTACAACTGGATCAGGCATGTTGTTTCTCCTTCTGGCCTGTGACTGTTTGGCACACCAGCTTTGTGTACTATGTGTTGCATGTGCTATGTTTGGAGGTTGTGGTTGCTTGGGTGTCTGCTTAGGAGGCCTCTGTTGGTGTGGTGTGTTTGTAATTAGGGCCTCCGGGAATGTTTTTCTGTGTTTATGTCTTTGGTTTGCAGTTGTGATAGGTCTATGTGGGACTTGGTTTGTGGTGTGTGTGATTACCTTTTCCTCCTGACTAGTTTTGACAGTACTGAGTTGAGGGAGCTCAGCCTCTGGTTTGGATAAATGGTTGCATCTCTCACATATATTTGTATTTCTTGGGGGGAGTTGGGGGTTGTCTGTGTACTTGGGGCAGGTGTAACATTGCCTCAAGATTCCCAGATTCAACGTGTTGTAGCTGGCCTTAGTGGATTGTATGTGTGGACATATTTTATTGCCATACTACTGATCAGTGATTACTTCCCTTTTTATGTTTGCTCTATCATGTAGTAGCTTCCTCATTCTCTTGCATGGTTTGGTAATGGCTGGAGTCCACCATGCCAGATGCCTGCGTATATGGCATTGTGTCTTGGTTTTATTTGGGATTGCATAATCCTAGCATTCCTGGCAGTGTTCATGGAATGCCTGTATAACAGGTTCTGAGGTGTGGCCCATATTTTGCACCTGCACAGGGCCTTTAATGGATTCCACATCAGTTTGGAGGAGTGCAACTTTTGCTTTGCACATTTTTTTCACTGTGGATTTCTGGCCAGGGACTGTGGTCAGGATGTGTATATCCAGTGTGATTACTCTATGGTCTGGTCTTACCAGTGAGGGATACACTTCTCATCTTGCCATCCAGTACCCATGTTGCTGATTATCACATCCAGTATGCTTACCCCTCTTGTCGGAGTGGTACGTTGTTCCTGGGCATTTTGGTTTATGGATTCTAGGAACTTTTGTCCTACAGTGTTGGAGCTAGTATAATGCTCCCAGTCTATGTCTAGGTATTTTCAGTCACCCAATATAATGTGGTTTGGAGGGCTTGATATATTCATGTATTCCAACATAGGCCAGGTGCAGTTCCTGGTGTTAGGACGGTAGTCTGTAGCAGGCTATAAACTGGGAGGCAGTTTTAGCCACTGTTACTTGACCATGGCTAGTCCATCCTGCTTCTTGTTGTGGTACCAACATGGGGGTGTGGTTATCCTTGACAATTATTGCTAGTCACCCTCCTTTTGTAGCATGTTCCATGTTTTGAGGCTGTACAGCACAGTATGAGGTGTAACCTGGTAGTGTTAGGGTGCTGTTGTGAGCCTTGACCCAGTTTTCTGTTACAGGACAGATATCAACATTCTCCATACTGGGGGAGTTTAGACTGCATGCATCTTGCTGTTTAAACTTCTGGCATTGGGTAACATTACATCTAGGTTCTTATCCCTTGTGATACCTATGGAGGTGGGTTTGTGTTTTGAGCCTTACCTATTCAGGGCACGCTGTGGGTAACAACAGCCTTTGCCAGTATCCATAAGGCCTGGACTGATAGGTGCACGCTACCCCTAGCAGGTGGAGCATCATGTCATGCTCAGCATGTCATCCCAGGCTGGCACACATTGGATCCCCTTTGACTAACTGCAATACTTCAGCCAATTATTGCAGTTGATCATCTCATCGTCATATTGTGGCATCATGCTTGGTGAGGGTAGGATGTTAGTCAGGGTCATCAAGTGTGCATATACTACATGGTGTTACATTGCTTAACACATGGCATTCATGCCTCAGGTGGTGCTGCAGGGCTTTCTCTGTCGGATGCACATACTACACTCCCTGTACATGTTTGAGAGCAGGTTATGTCATTTTAGGCATCCCTGTTATTATATGAGTGAGTCAGAGAGGGGCATCATTTCCAGGGTTCCTACTGAGCCAGTGTATGTGATATGCAGTGCCTCTTTGCCAAGGCCAGGGCATACTGGGCACGCCTCCTTCTGCCTACTGGGGCAGGCTCAGGTTGTTCCTCCTCTGAGTCACACTCTGCCTGTGATGGCCTTGGCAATGGTGGGGGGCTGTTTGGCCCGGCCCTATGCTGGTCCTGCTGCAGCTGTTTTCGCAAGATCATATTATGTAGCATAGCACATACCATGACAATTTGGGTACATGTAGTTGGTGAGTATTGCAAGGCTCCACCAGATGTGTCCAGACACCGGAACTGTGACTTGAGCAGCCCAAACACACGCTCTATTACATTACGTGTTTGTGTGCGTGCCTCATTATGGCGTTCCTGTTCAGGTGTGTGTGCGTTTCTGGTGGGTGTCATCAGCCACGGCTCCAGTGCGTAACCTGCATCCCCCACTAGGTGTCCATGTGGGATGTCCCCATTGGCAAATGTCTGGTACAGCTGCATCAAACGCCAGATATGGGAATCATGGTAGCTCCCAGGGCAGCCAGCACGCACATTCATTATTATGCCCTGGGCATCACACACGACCTGGCAGTTGATGGAGGGGAAGCCCTTGCAGTTAATGTAGGCCCTATTCCGCTCACCGGCTGGTGCTTTGATGCATATGTGCGTGCAGTCTATTGCACCCACTACCTCAGGGTATTCCGCTATTTGCTGGAAGAGACGCATATTGCTGGCCAACACCTCACGGGCATTGGGGAAATCTACATGATCACCGACATTTGCTGACATGGCATCCAGGAACTGGTGCAGTACCCTGGAGGCTGATGCCTGTGATATCCCCATCATATCACCAGTTGGTCTCTGGAAGGTACCTGTTGCTAGTATTCTTATGCCAACACATACCTTGGTTTCCACTGGGATGGGTTCCCCTCTGTTGGTTCTGTGTGTGAGGCGTGGCCTGCACAGCTCGACAATTTGCTGCAGGAGGTCTCTGTCCACTGTATAGTGCTCTACTATCTCCAGCTCATGTAACCCATGGTAGGTGACCCTGGGCCTGTACATTCTTCTCCGTCTCCTCACTGTGGGTTGTCTGGCACCATCTGCATTGTCACCACCCTCAGCAAGTAGCCTATGTCTCCTTATGACAGCTATGGCAGCCCCTAGCATTTCTGCTCTGAGTTCAGCTTTTTCAGTTTTCACTTCTAATAGCTTACTCCTGTCTTGCAGTGTCTCTTGAGAGAAACATCCTGCACTGCTGTTTGCAGAGTTTTAAGTGCTTGGCTGAGCTACTATTCTGCCTGTGTAATTGCCTGCTTCTAATTGTTTTCACCTGGTAGCTCCAGCAGTATTCCCTGCTAGCTTCCTACTAATTCTGTTGCTTCCTTTTCCCTCTCTGTTTCCTCAGGGGGGAGCAACGTGCATACCAGCAGAAACACGCTCACAGTGGCTTACATGCGCGCACACATGCTTACACGGTTCAGAATCTGGTTATTCGGGTAAAACGCGTGCACACCAGCGCAAACAGTCTTACAAGTCTGCCAACAGGCTCCCACATGCTCAGTCTGCCTTACACGCGCGCACACTGCCCTACTCGCGCTTCATGGCGCGCACACGTGCGCATGCACGCCCAGCAAGAAACTTTGGTGTAAGCAACAGTGTACACCTTCCATTTCTTGACTTTTCCATGCTTATGTTGTGGCACTCCTCTTTCCATGATATGTGTCTGACATCTGTCATGTAACACTGACCTCCAATGAACTGCATTTCTTTCTACCATCCCCCCCGTGATGTCACCTATCTCCTACTCTATTCCTCCCCTTTATGTATCTCTTACACAACTCAGAATGTGCTCATTTGCTATGTGACAGTGGGATTCAGTATCCTAACACTCATTTACATCAGATTGCCTACTAATGCTTAGTTACATGTCTTAGACTCAGCTTCCCCCCTTAGCAACCACTAAACGGTGGCCATGTTGTTTTTGGTCTGCTGGTCCCTGCATTGTAAATCCATGTATTGCATAAAACCCACATTTGTGGGTTTATAACCTTCATTTTTATGTTTTATACAGCGCAGCCCGTTTGCGTGGGGCTGCGCTGCGTTTAAACATCGCCGAAAAAAAAAAATTTATTTTTCATATTTGCATCGGGGTACCTTGCCAATGGCCACATATTTGGCCATTGGCATGCTGCCTGACACATATGCACCCTTTATTTGGAGCTGACATAGCTCCATTGTGGTTTTTTCAGAAACGTACTCAGTTGTCAACTGAGTACATTTCTGCAGCTAAAACGGCTCTTACACGGGCTGCTTTGGGCTTCGTGGATCGCTAATCTACCTCATTTGCATGCCTTTCGGCTGCAAGTGAGGTGATTAGCATATCCACGCCCACTCCGTGTAAGAGACGTTTTAGCTGGTCTCTTACACGGACTTTAGGGCTGTTCCTGGATCGCGAAGGCTACATGGAGTCTTACACTACTCTTAGACTCTGTGCAAGCCTTCGTGAATCCTGCCCAGCATCATATTAAAGAAATATGTTCCCTGAAGAAAAAGAAAGAAGTATACAGTATACAAGATATAATAGAAGAATTTAGAAGTCACTTTCATACAATTAATCAAGATATGCATAATATAGAAAGTAAAGACAACATTAAGCATTTTATTAATAAAAATCTTCATAATAAACTTAATAAACAACAAATTGAACTTATTGCTAAACAAATTACTCTAGCCGACATACAAACTCAAATCAATAAGCTCAAGCAAAATAAGGCACCTGGAAATGATGGTATCATACCAGAAATATACAAAGTTATACACAAATCAGCTATTTCATTACTCCATAAAGTATATAGTACAGCTCAAAACAACTTCATAATACCTCCCTCATGGAAATATACATTCATTTCACCCATCCTAAAACATAAAAAGGGCCCTAAATATTGTTCCTCTTACAGACCTATTTCTTTATTAAATACTGACTACAAGATGTTTATGAACATATTCACTGAAAGACTAAAAAAGTTTTTACCCCAATTAATTGATGAGGATCAGACAGATTTTGTAATCAATAGAAACACTTATGATAATATAAAATGAACATTAGCCCTTACTGACTTCTCACAAAAGAAAAAAAAAAGAACCTAACTTTAATTAGTTTGGACATAAATGCTGCTTTTGACTCAATTAATTGGGATTACTTGTTCACATTATTAGAGTGTTTAAATTTTTCATGCAATTTTATTAATCTACTAAAACACTTGTATGATGGTACATTTGCTTATATCAAATTAGGTACATATACTTCAAAAACAATTCCTATCATAAAAGGTACCAAGCAAGGTTGCCCACTATCTCCATTGTTGTTTACAATGATAATGGAACCGTGGGCTAATGATATTAGGAATAATAATAAAATAGAGGGTTTAGAGCTTGAAAAAGATATAACAGCCAAAATTCAATTATTTGCAGATGATGTTCTCATCTCTACAAAAGGAAATGATTCTTCAATATCAGCCCTATTTGATTTGATTAAGATTTTTCAAAAGATGTCCAGGCTGTCTTTTAATGACAACAAAACTAAAATTTTACCCATACACTCAAATACAAATAACAAATCTAACTATAACTCTCGGCAGTTAACTAGTACAGCTCAAATTACTTATTTAGGAATAATTCTAGCTAAAAACATCAACACAATAATACAATTAAACTATAATAAGTGTTTTGAAAATATTCAAAACCTATTTTTAAAATGGAATACAATAACTTTCATTACAGAAGAAAGATTAACTATTATTAAAATGATTATTCTACCCAAATATTATATATTATACAATCCATTCAAATACTCCCTTCAAAAAAAAAATTACTAATAAGTTAAATACTTTAATATTAAAATCTTTTGGTCCAGGAAAAAAAAACAAGAATATCAATTAATCAACATCAAAACAGTTGGAACAATGGTGGGATAGCATTCCCAGATCTAAACCTTTACTCTATTTCCTCAATAATCAAAACAATTACTCAACTTTTAGATACTACATACTCAGCTAAGTGGAAATTGTTATGGGTTTCATCAGCTATACAACTAATTTCCAGACCATCTACACATAAATTAGAAATAATAAGTAACCCCTTTTTATGGATCCTAAAAGATTATTTCACTGTACACATAAAGCTCAATCATACTACTAGTTACATTCATAATATTATAACAAATTTTAAAAAGTTTATATATAAACACCCCAGATACAAAGAATGCTTCTTTTTGTTATTCCCCATAGCTTTCACACAAGAATCCTTTATAACTTCAGACATAAATAAAATTGCCATATTCAAACATAATGATCTTAAGTTTTGGTTCCATCTAACATCAGGATATAAAACCAAATCAGTTGAATACATAATACAGGAATATCAAATAGACAATACAATGTGGCTAGATATACAAACACTTTTACTAACTTTAGCTAATAAATTAGAATTGATTTCATCAATTACTAAACACAAATCCAGTATTCTACTATACCATTTTCAATCAATCTTACTTTGTAAGCATACATATTCTGGCAAACTTTCTTTTATTTATAGAACTATAAGGGACAAAACTTTCAGCTGTCCACAGAACTTCTGGAACTATTTTTACTCTATCAATAATAGTCTTCCTACCAATTTAGACAAAGCAAACATATTACAATCAGCAGGGAAAACTACTTTATCTTTGAATTGGAAATTATATATGTGGAGATATATAAACAGATCATTCTACACTCCTCAATTATTGGATAAAATAAACAAAAAACAAAATATTTGTAATAAATGTAAATCAAATGTAGACATAAACTGGGCACATATGTTTTACGAATGCCATACTTTAAATACTTTCTAGGGGAAAATAAATAATTTACTACAGGCACTTTATTCAGACAATTTCACATTAAATAACTCTGGTGATATTGAATACTCCTGTTCCACAATGTGTCAGAAAAATAAAGTACCCACTATTATGGGCAATACTGGCAGTAGCCAGAAAGATCATAACAAAAAATTGGGTTTCAGAATCTCCTCCTTCCTTTTCTGAGTTCAAGAATCTGTTAAATGTTGTATGCCAACTGCAATTAAAAACTATAAACTCAAGGACAACCAAAAAAACATACAATCTTCAATTGTGGGTTAATTTGCAAAACTTGTTGAAGAAGAACGTATCTCTATAACATTTGTTTCTTTCATAATGACATATGCATTATAATTAGATATCAATAACACACTGTAAATATATTAATGGATGTCTATGTAAATACTTTAGTTGGTTCATTTCTGTTAGTTTGGTTTATATCAAACATAATTTATATAATGAAATTTATATATGTTAAAGTTTTCAGGTTACAGTTTTTACTATGATTTTATGCGATTGTTTACAATTTTGAATGCATTAAAAATCAATAAAATTGCTTTGAAAAAAAAAGAAGTAAACAGAAAAGAGATGTAAGGAGCAAAACAGTGATCAAATAAGCAATTAGAAATGATGAAAAAAAAATTTTTTTTGTACTTTATGTGCCCCAGATGGCAGCTTCTTTGCAATAGTCTGGTAATTTTTCTAGAAGTAATAACATAAATGCTTGGTAGGAAGACTTTGTGCTCCTGTGACATAACATTGCTTATGGCAAAGTGTAATGATTACAAGCATACTTGTATTGATCACTATTAGAGGCAGGAAACTCCCTTCTTATAATTACGTCCTGTGGTATGTAAGATGGAAGATCCTATAAAACTGGTGAAGTACACACATACCCATGCACAGACAGACAGATACAAAGAAATACACACACATACCAAAGCACACACACACACACACACACACACACACACACACACACACACACACACACACACACACACACACACACACACTCATATATATGCTAATGTGCATATATGTATAAATAGATACACCTACACACTCACATTCACTCATATTTCTTTATTTTATCTTTTTTACTTTTAGGCATAATATTTCTTTTCTTTTGTTGTGTAATAAAAAGAAAGGGTGCTGATAAACAATCAGTCAACAGCAATACCTCACTTTTGTCTGCTTGGTATGAGATGAAATAAGGGAGTTGAGGGAGACAGCTGGTCCTGCCAGGTCTCATGAAGTAGATAAATATTAAAATATTATAAAACACTCTATAGCACCATTCAAAATGATCTCAGGTCCTGGAGGCAAATATAGGCAAATATGCAGCCTGATACTAGGGATTCAAAAGCCACAGTTGCTAATACAGACCCATGAATTAGCTGAACAACTGAAGACATCCCTACTACCACCCAGAATGTCAAAGTTTCAGGAAGCATGTGTATATCCTTGAATAAGAGATTCAAAGGGCAGGCACACCCAAACCAGGAAGGTACTCTGGGGTAGCAAAAGAACTGAAGACACCCCTTAGTATCTCCCTGAAGTCTACAATGTTAGGAAACAGTGTGTGCACTTTAATGCTGACAATAAAATAATTATTTTGCATATGTTTGATAGTGTAACTGTACCCTTTCTTGCAGAGAAAGGCCTTCCCCACCATCCAGCTCTAATTCCCTTATATATATATATTAGGCTTTGTACTAAACTAGACACACCAACCAGCTCAGTAAGGCTTTCAACAATAAGTGTCTGGTAGTCAGAAAAGTGGTCACTTCAAAAACTGTCTTTTCATGGGAGGGAGGTAGGATTTTCCATAGCACTGTATAATGCAGACCACTTCAATCTCAATTGCTGTGTACTTACATTAGTTAGTTATATCAGTCATGTCTCCACTACCCCTGTCCTTTCTTCATCCATTATCCCCCAGTTAACCTAATACTATCTAATAGTACTGAATCAGACACCCATGATCCCTTTCTGCATCTAGAATAGGTAAATAATAACTGCACATATACAAACCTGATGACTTCTTATGGGCTTCCTATTGAAATGCCTGCACTCATAAAAGACCGAAAACACAAGAAAATAGTGAATCATGAAGATTGCTCTTCTCTTTTGAACTTCTATTTTGTAGGGGGTATATACTAAATCTAATATGGCCATAATTTAGAGAAAATGGAATATTCCAAGAAATGCCCATCTTGATGTTAGTATATGTAAGACTGTCCTAATGTCAAATATAAAACACCGACAAAATAAGTTTGATCATACACAATACCAAGATAAAAAACGAAAACAATAATATCGAGAGGGCACGTGTTTAGCTATTTGTGATATTTACCTAGTTCACATTTATTCCTTTGCTTCATCTGCTTTATGTGATACAGCGAACAGGGAATGAGCTCACTGAGTGGACCGTATTCATTTAATTCACACACCGTGATACTAAAGCTATAGGTACTGTCCTTAATGTCACTCATGATATGTCCTCCAGTGAAAAACTATCTTTCTGGTGAATAATCTGCATGTAGAATTACATATAATTTGCTCTGAAGTCCAATATTTAACTTCTTGAAACAGAGAATAGTTAGATATTTGTGTCACTGTAAGAAAGAAAGAAACAAAACCAACCAATCTAAACCAAAAACTAAAAAAATAAATAAAAAAAACACTGGTAGAGATCCTGCTATAACAAAAAAGCCATTCTCAATAGCATACAGACTTCATCAGAATAATCGATCAAATCAAAAGTGCTACTTAAATATTAGTTAAAACTAGTCACATGATCATCACTCATCCAGTTAATTTAAGAAAAAATCAACACTATTAGTTAAAATATGTAGGTGCTCAAACTTCCAAATGTCTTTTAAGTAAATCAGCTATAAAAGTATAAGTACAGTATATATATATTATATATATATATATATATATATATATATATATATATATATATAGTGTGTGTTTGTTTGTTTGTGTCTTTCGGCATTTCCTGGTTAGGGGTCACCACAGCGGAACTCCGGTCCGCTAATGATTGGCAGTAGATTTTTTATGTGCCGAGTTTGCCAGCCCTGACGCACAACCTTCAACGAAGGTACACCCATTCACGCATGTTTCCACACAGAAGACGATCTAGCTGAGAATCGAACGGCACAACGTCTTGCTGTGAGGTGACAACGCTACCACAGCACCACCATTTTATTGAAAGTGCATTATATATTTAGTATTATTATTTCTTATGGAGATTCGTGTTTTTAATAAATCACACACACACACACACACACATATATATATATATATATATATATATATATATATATATATATATATATATATATATAGATATATATGTGTGTGTGTGTATATATATATATATATATATATATATATATTTATATATATACATATATGTGTGTGTGTGTGTGTGTGTGTGTGTGTGTGTGTGTTTGATTTATTAAAAACGTGAATCTCCATAAGAAATAATAATACTAAACATATAATGTACTTTCAATAAAATAAAGTACATATCCTAACCAGAATGAAGTGCAACAAAATCAGGCATATCAAACACGGGTCTATATTATAACATCAAAGTCTTACAACTTTGAATGTTATAATATCGAACCCTTTAGAGCAAAACACCTAAAAACTAAACAGTCAGAATAGCGAATTCTTTCACAGGGAAAAAATTTGCTGTTCCGACAAACATACACACAGCACAAGCACACCAAAATAAATAATCCACACATACACTTCACAAAACCCTACACTAAACCATACATACACCACTAGCTATCCATTTACCTTAACCCAACTCTAACACTAAGGTCCCTAACTATTGCACACTCACCTTACCCGATCCCTAGCCCTAAAGTCCCTATCACACACTCACCTGACCCACTCCCTAACCCTAAGGTCCCTATCGCACACTCACCTTACCCGCTCCCTAACCCTAAGGTCCCTATCGCACACTCACCTTCGTTCACACACTTACCTTAACTTGGTCCATAACCTTCGCTCCACAGTCGAGGAAATAGCAAAGCTGCAGAAACAGCCCGCCAAATACTAGGAAAGTATTCGGTGTTCTTCAGTTTCGCTACCTCTAGTGTTCACTCTAATTGGTTCGATATTATAACATTCGAAGTTGTAAGACTTCGATGTTATAATATAGACCCATCAAACACACTTTAAATGTGAATTATAAAGCAAGTTAAGAATTTTATAATTTTGTATTAATTAAAACATAAAATAATTATTGAGTAAAAACAAATCAAATCTCTGTAGCCCTAAAGTGCAGTAAGCATTTAAACAATCTTTATTTTTCAAACTGGCTGTCCATCTGGAATTTATCTTAAACTAGCAAATGGAAATCAGATACATCCCAATTTTACATACTCAGGATGTTATTAATAACCATCGGTAAACAGTGGAGCAGGGATGGTACATGTCTACCTGCATACCAAACCCCTAAATGATTCATAAATATTTATAAACAATGAGACAATACCAAGTAAATAGTATCATCTCATTGTGCAGGCATTGTACCCCATGTATGGAATGCACATGTAAACTATAGATCTGTCATTCATGCACTACAATGGTGGCATGTTTGGCACTCCCCCTTTCCCTGCTAATATGTTGCTCCAGATTCATTGCAAAGCCATGCATTAGCACTGAAAAAAATGCACCTCCTCTTCATGGTAAGAAAGTCCTTACTACTAAAAGGATCCGTATAAGATATTGCTTAACCTGCCAGCTCAAGCAAACTTGTCCAGTATCTACACAGTCACCTTGGCATTCTCATGCCAGTGTGAGCGTGTACAGTACTATGCCTCCTCATTATCATAGCATGCTAATGAGCTTATCTCCCCATCATGTCTAATGACTGTCATGAATCACAAACAGGTAGGGAAGGGAATCACAGTGCAGCAACAGACATGTGCATTGCATACTTTTGCACATAGGTGTTCTCTAGTGTGTTGTGCTCTGCTGTTCTGTAATACATCATTGTACAGGAACCGTTGGGCTGTGGAGTATGGTGGGAACTAGGCACTAAACTGCTTTGTATGCCACTGTATACAATGTATATGCATTGATATGTGCATTTTGTGAGTTGTATAACCAGTTATTGACCACAATCCACGAATATGAATTGAGATCCATGTCAGTGACAGTATTTGTGTGCTATGTGTATGAGAAACAAGGCCTCCATTAACTATTCTCTTTATATTTGGTTGAATTATCTACCTTCATTTTCTCCCTTAGCTTAATCTACCAAGTTTGTCTGTAGGTAGACATCTGCTGACATTTCAAAACAGCAACAGATATAACCAATATAAGTATTTTATTTATTTATTTAACATTTGCTTGACAGGATAGTTTGACTGGACAACAAGTGTCCATTTTCAGTGGAGTCCTGGGGAGAAAAAACTCCATAAGTTTACAGAGAGAAGAAAACTTTTTCAAAAGAGACATTACAGAGTAGTAGCATACAGATTGTAGACTTTATAGCAGTTAGTAAACAAGAAGAGGATACTACCCCTTTTGGTTGAAAATACAAGTGTACAGAATATACAGTGAGAGTAGATAAGAACCTGGTAGAGCATTGCAAGATATTTCACAACTGAATAAGAGTATATAAATGTTTAAGTTTACATATATACATTCAAGCAAATATACATGAAAGAACATATATATATATATATATATATATATATATATATATATATATATATATATATATACACATGCACATACACATGTACATACACTCATATATAAGTTATTGCTCACACATGGATAGGATAGTTAGAGCATGCTGTTTGTGTTGTCCAGGACAGATGGGGTGTAGAATTAGTGAGTGGATGAGGTTTCAGGGGGTCGATTCCAGTTGCATAGGTGGTTGGTGAAGAGGTATGTTTTAAGTATGTTTTTGAAGGATGGTGTGGAGTTTTGTAGTCTCAGGTCAGGGGGAAGGTTGTTCCATATTTTTGCAATTTCATGGGCAAATAGTGATTCCCCAGAGTTGTTTTTGCTTGTGATGGTTTCAATTAAGGCTTTGTTGGAGGACCGAATTTTTCTATTTAAATTGTAGAAGTTCAGTATGTCCATCAGGTTGGGGGTTTTCATGGGATAGTCCAGAATTAGATGAGCTAGGCTGAGTTGATGGTACCTTAAAAGGTTTGGAAATTCAAGCCAGTGTAAGGCTTGTAGGAAAAGGCAGTGGTGGGATCATGATTTTGCATTGGTAGTGAATCTAGCAATTTTGTTGCAAAAGATGGAAAGTTTATTTAGGTCAGTTTTGTAAAGATTAGTTAGAATTGGGGATGCATAAAGTAGAGTAGATAGGACGTGGGTCCTGGCTATTGCAATTCGAGATTCGGTGGTTAGATAACTTTTATAGCGATAGAGGGAACATAGCTTTTTGTGGACTTTAGTGATGGTTGTTGATATGTACTTTGTGAATTTGAGTTGCTGGTCAATGGTAACTCCTAAGAGTTTAGCCTCAGTGACGGGTGATTTGGGTTTTGTTGGCGCAGAGTATAGAGAAGGTAAGGTTGCTCGTTTTAGTAGAGTGGAATAGCGTTAGTTGTGTTTTCTTGGGATTCAGTATGAGTTGTGAGTTGTTAAGTTAGTTCTCTATTTCAGAGAAGGCTTCTTGGGCTTTTTGTTGGAGAAGTTGGATGCTGGGTGCAGAGCATATGAGAGTTGTGTCATCAGTGTATTGGACTATGTTGGCTTTATAGTTAGTTGAGTGGAGTGGTTTGTAAAGATATTAAAAGGAAGGGGTCCTAGGACTGATCCTTGTGGCACACCTAAGGAAGTTGGGAGTGAGGGGGCTAGAGAGTTATGCCATTTGACGGATTGTTGGTGGTTATCTAAATAGCTTTTAAACCAGAGTAGGGTGGGGTTGTTAAGACTTGAGGTCAGAGAGACAAGACAGTAGTTTATTAAGTGAGACTGTGTTGAATGCCTTGGATAAATCTAGGAAAGTAGCTGAGACTAATTTACCTAGATTCCTGTGTGAGTTTATAGTATTGGTGAATTTGAGCAGGGCAGTGGTGGTGTTGTGGGATGGCTGAAATCCGTGTTGGGTTGAGGAGAGAAGGTTGTTGGTGAGGAGATAGGAGAGGAAGTGGTGATAAATACATCTTTCTAGGATCTTAGAAAGGGGCGAGAGAATTGTAATTATTCAATAGTTGGAAAGGTCTAGGGAGGGGAATACATCTTTCTAGGATCTTAGAAAGGGGCAAGAGAATTGTAATTATTCAATAGTTGGAAAGGTCTAGGGAGGGAATACATCTTTCTAGGATCTTAGAGAGGGGTGAGAATTGCAATTGGTACATTTATTACTCCTTCCTTGTTTTTTTGTTAATAAAGCAGAGCTTTGCAACACCATATATTTTAATTGTAACTCAAGTTACACTGAGAATGCTTCAGCTTGCCCTAGATGTGATATGCTTAAAAGTACTTCTCATATTCTATTCAAATGTAATTTAGACAAATGGATGGGTGAAATCAGTTTCACCCCCAGTTTAGCTGTCCTTCATGGATGGAGGAACCATGCAGATGTCCCAATATAGCCTTGTCTGGCCTATCTATGGGTTATTTGTATGCAAAATATAAGGGCTAAATATTAACATGGGAATGTAAGGGTAGGCTTGTTTAAGATCCTAACAGATCAATAACCTTGTTTGTTTGTGTCTTTCGGCTTTTCCCGGTTAGGGGTCGCCACAGCGGAACTCCGGTCCGCTAATGATTGGCAGTAGAGTTTTACGTGCTGGCTTGCTGTAAGTACCTATATACTTATAAGTGTTTCTATTTATGACATAATTATGCCATCAAAAAGGAAAATATGAACAATGCATTATTTAAACGTGTTCTGACTGTACTAACTTAAAATTGTGTCTTTTTATGCGATTGATCCTGTAAAAAGTCATATAACTGTAAGTAAATGACAAGGTCTCTTAGATTATAAGGACTAAACTAGGTATGCAACACTGAATGTAAGTATTCCCAGGGATCAGTGAGTGTTTAATCTTTAAAAGTGTTTAAACTTGTTAACACATCTAAAGGACTGATTGTGCTCTTTTCTGAACTGTCTGCAGTGCCAGTTGTGGAAGCTGACTGGTTCCAGTGAAGCTTACCACTGAGGAAGGCAGGTTCTGCCGAAACTGGTTTGACAATTTTTTGGTGTTGCCACATTAATAAAATATTATTTTCCATGTATTTTGGTGCTGGCCTTTCTCTTTTCTGATTTGGATTCATGCTTTTTGGCTGGTTGCACCAGCCGTACGTGCATGGCTATTCTTGTGTTTAATTTGCATTCATACAATCTCAGTGTAGTAGTAGTGTCTACTACCATATTGAGTGGCACAATTCAACCTTTTTGCAAAATATTAAATTCAGCTTCTGTTAATTGCTGACTAAAAGGAATAAATACTTTAAGGAAAATTCCTTAACACTGACATCTAATTTTGCTTCTTCCTGTGAGAGTAGAATTTCATTGCCCACTTTTACTATCTCGAATCTATGCTCCAAAAAGTATTATCTGAATGCTGTTAGCTGCTCCTTTTAGTCTGATGTTCTGGGTAAGAAATCCCACTCTGATTAATCCATAGAGACTCTTAAAATAGTGGATGGAAGAATTCTGACCTTATTGAAATCATCATCTTTGAATCTTCTATGAAGGAGCAGATGTCATCAGTTTCCTTGGACTGGAATTGGGTGGATCTAAAAGAATTCCCATTAGGCAAGGGAGCATGCACACATTTTTTTCACCAGTGTCATGTACCTGAAATCCCTAGACAACCTAATATTGGAATTGTATTAATCTTTAAGTCCCTTTTCAAATGTATTGTGTTTACCTTTTTTAGTAAATCATTTTCTTTAACTTTGTAAACAATCCCATCTGCTTTCCGACTCAGCTGATGAAAAAGAGTCTTTGAACTTGTTATATGCTTCAGTCATACAGTTCATTTAACTCTTAAATTCATTGGTGGAGTGCATTATTTTAGTAAGCAATAGTAAAGATTGAACCTTCTTCTCTGGCCTACATATGAAGCTATAAAACTGCAATTGGGTGAACTCTAGAAGGCATTAGAGTTCTAGTACATGATGATATAGTACTGAGCTACTTGAGAAAAAACTTGCTTGTTTTGGAATATGGTATCTATACTAGAAGAGGGAAATCTGCCAGTAATTAAGGATATTGCTGTAGGAAATAAACAAAGGCTGTCTGCAGTACGCTCTAAGTTCACAGACTTGGAGAGGGTTGAGCTCAAGGAAGCTGGGCTGTTAGCTCACTCTCATCCCCTTCCTCTGGAATTTGCTGTTGAAGAAAGGGATGAAAAACACTTTTGTCGTAACCGGCATACAATCTGTTCATAACTGAGCTTAAACCAGCAAAGAAGTACTTATTTTCTTTAAGCCTGATGGTTTTATTTTGGCTGGAGAAAAGTACTTTTAGTTACTAATTATTTCCTACCGAGAAAAAATATAATCATGCTAGTTAGTCCAATTTGCTCACCCAGCATCTCAGACAGTGCAAATGATTTTTTTGAGCTATGGTAGAGAATCGGAATTGCCTAGGCATAGCAAGGTCTTGCTGTGTCTAATTATGATGGCTGCCAAAAAAGCAATTACTAGAAAATAGAAATCAAAATCTAAACGCACTTTACTAGAAGTAACGAATATAGTAACAGAGATAAAACAACTGGAACTGGGATCTTTGGAAAAGGGTAGGAGCAAATTACATAGGAAAAAACAGGAATTGTTTAATCAATACATGCAAAGGAGGAATAGGGTTTAAAAGAAGGCAGGATTTGAATGAGCTATATAATGGTTGACTGACAATGACTGGATATATTAAAAGTGATGTATAATGTTTGCAGCCACAATTGTGTTTTCAGGGTTTGTAAGGTATAATGTTTACTACTGTGATTGTGTCATTATGGTTTATTTTCATTTATATAAATGTATAGATGTAAGATTGCCTATGTCATACATGAACATTTTTATTAAAAAGTTGTTTTTTGTTAAAAAAAAAAAGAATTATCATAATCATGCTAGTTTACCTGAGAGCTCATTGCCTCACTTTTATTAAATGACTTGCATGATACTAAGAGGGTATTTTGGAGCTAAATCTCTCAGAAGATCTTTCATATGATGGTTCAAAGTAGGCGTGTTGTTATTTTAGCTCCTTGCTCCACCAAAGAGAAAACTTTAAGCAGTTCTTCAAAACATTGCTGACTTTTGCTTAGCACAGCTGACTGACATTTGTTTTCTGATAAAACTCTGCAAGGGACTATACTTTCTGCTATATCATATCCGAATTAACTATTTTTCTACAGATCTTAAGCTTCACTATTATAAACTCAGCTGCCATTCTGTTTGAACTCTGGGCCTAATCCATATCTGTACTGGAAATTCTGTTAAAGTGAACCAGGCTACTTCCACACTGTGCCCTGGCCCTGTGACAGTAAGGCAGACCTAGTGGCAATAGAATGGCATGACTATTTGCTTAATAATTACTGAACTGTTGCATTCAAGGATGGAGATGGTCTGAAAGTCCCTAACTAACACCACTGCTGATATCCAGCTTAGTATACATCAAAGCTTCAACAGACTGTTGCTACAGATCAGGCCTTGCACTACAGTTTGTAGCAAAGGACATCAGCCTTGGAAGAAACAAAGTGAGGTCTTTCCAAAATATTGTGGTCCTGCAACATCACACTGAGACTTAACTAGAAAACATTCCCTCACCAGAATACACCAGTCAGGCGGGATGCATGCAATCACATATAAACACTTTCTGCAAAAGATGAATGATATTGATGATGTCAAGGCTACATAGGTTCATAGGTGTTAACTAGGCTAACAACCACAAAGGCCTTTTTAAGCCTAGCTATGCAGCCCAAATCTCTGACAAGTTCTGATACCTTTGATAGCTATAAGCATGGGCCTGAGAGATGAACCATTTACAGGTTACCTGTTTGCATTGGAGACATAGGTGCCAAACCAGGGATGAATTTCCAGCTTCCCATCCAATTGTCCAAGTTGCATTTAAATTGGGTTAGGAGGAACTCTGCTTTACATGAATGGGGAGCCTGTTCCATAGATGGGATAGTCTTTGGGATGCATACCTATTTCTCCAGCAGGTCCTATTTATATCACAGCAAGGTTTAAGTCTTTAGAACAGGTAATTCTGGTACTGTTTGTTTTGTGGATATGCAGAAGGTCCATCAAAGTGGGGTCTGACAATTACCTGTATGTCAGGCATAGATATCCCCTCAAAAGCCTGTAGGAAACAGAATGCACCACTGAGAGAGTTACTGGGAGAGAAGGGGATGGCCTAAATCAAGATGTACTCTAATCATAGTCCCATTCCTTTGTGGAGAAGGCCAGAAAACGTATTGTAATCTACAGTCTGCCAACTCCAGTGTTTACAAAAAGGTAGACCTAGGATTTTGGCACACTGTAAATTTACGCCTACAGTGGGAACTAGGAATTTGGCCTACAGTGAATTTTGCCCCCCCCCCCACCAGAACCTACACTACAAAGAAGCTGCACTAGTCACAAATGTTCAGCCTCATCCAGTCAACACAGAAATGACTACAAGCTGAGATAAGCAGCAACAACAAATGTCATCTAACTGATTCACAGGTACTATTGCTTGAAGCACCTCCTTAATGCTACTCAAAGAAAGGTTTCGCAAGGATACCCCACAATGGTAGACCAGTTTATCAAATTAGTGGAGAGTTATGTTTTTGTAGTCAAATTAGCTCACTTTAAGGACTGAAGGCAGCAGCACTTCACTACCATAAATGATATGGGGGGGGGGGGCAATTTGGAGGTAAAATTTGGGGAAGAACAGCCCTTTTAGAGTTAATGATAGAGGTCCAAAAGAGAAGTAGGGTTGAGTATAAGATGGACTCCATGAAATGTTTCGAGTCTCACCATCATGGACATTTAGCTATAAACTATCTGTTCATGTCTGAGCATATCTGATGCATGCACTAATGTTTTTTCTTCACAGCCAATCAATGTATACTGAAGTAATACAAAGTTCATATGTAGACTGCATCCATCCATATTATAAAATGTGATGTATGGGTCAAGAGGATGCCTTTACTTGCACTTTTGGATTAAGACATTATGAAATTATTAAACTTTAGTTAATAAGACAGTGTTACCTACAAACAAGAAGTTTCTACTAAACAAGCAGAAAAAAGTCTATGTTCACAGAGACATAAGAAAATATTCTTTATCAGAACTAGAAGTAGGTACTGCCTTTAGGGTCAAGAAACACCCTATAGGTGCTGTCCCTGGCCTGGCACATGAAGTAATTATGAACAAATATTTTACCCAATTTAAGAAGTCATTGAAAAATATTTTGTAAAAGAAGTCAATCAAAACCCTACAAATCAAAAAATTCAATCATAAAAGTGGGTCGTCTCTGAGATAGAATTTAAGGTGTGTTCAGCATTGAGAAGAGACTGAAAAATGTCTAAATGAAAAGTGTTCACTTTCTAAAAGCATGAATTTATATCAGCTTTACCTGTAGAGGAACCAGAGCCATTAATCCTATTATCAGATAGTATTAAATGTGAAGAACTGAAAGATCTTAAGATCTGCTACCTTAATTTTAAGAAGCCCTAATGGAAGGACCCTTCATTTTAGTAACATAGAAAGAATATAACGGTGACACTCCGGAAGATATCAACACTGAGCTAAATGTAGACATTGACCTTCTCTTCTGTGTGGAGACAAAATGGCTCAGTAGGTAAAACAGTTGTTAGTGCTTTAGTGCATGACTATGTAATGGAATGTCACTTTGCAATTCATAAAAAAGATTATATTAGCCTGTTATACTTGCTGCTATAGAATTAAACAAGTATTATTCTTTACGTCCTGATCTTCAGAAGGCAGCTATAAATCATGCCTTGAGGTTCTCATTTGTGCTTTTAACCATTAACAAAGTATCTTTCGAAGGAATAGCTGTGGATATAGTGGGACCTTTAGTCAAGACACTGAGAATCCATCAATATATTCTTCCAGTAATGGACTATACCAGCAGGCATCCTGAAGATATTCTATTGAGAAGCTTAACTGCAGAGTCTATGGCCTAGGAGTTAGTAAATCTGTTTTACAGAGTTAGGATCCTTAAAGAGATTTTTACTGACCAATGGGGCTCCTTTATTTCAAGGGTCCACTTATGCTGTGCTGTCTAGGTCATAAGAAGGCTGAAACATGCATGTCCACAGATAGAGGGGGTTGGCCTTATCTGCCTGAATATATCCACAAAGACTTGAAAAGAAAAAGTAAAATGTTACGGACATTCAGAAGCCATATGCTGTCTTTAAAGGATAATTTGCATATATCCAATGTGCCTCTATTACAAGAGGTTTAAGGTCTCACACAGTGAAAACTCTAGATTAAGATAAAACCACACACAGGTCTCGTCCAAAATAGCTTAAAAAAGTACAGACACCAAAATTAGCGCTTTCATTCACTTTATTCCACGTGAACTTCTTCAGAAACGTTTCTGAAGAAGTTCATGTGGAATAAAGTGAATGAAAGTGCTAATTTTGGTGCCCGTACTTTTTTAAGCTATTTTGGACTAGACCTGTGTGTGGTTTTATCTTTATCCTGGTTTACAGTTTGTGCTACTTATTTCAAAAACTCTAGATTGTAGTTTTTACTAATTGGTTTGTCTGTGTGACCTTTTTAATTTTTGCTTGGATGTTAGTTGGGATATCCTGCAGACTTCTTATTGGGTATGGTGAAACGACCCTGTGTTTCTAAAGTGTAGCAAAGTAGTCCACTTAGCCTGTGCTGAAAAGGTCATAAAAAGGCCCAAACATGCATGTCCACAGTTAGTGGGGTTTGGCTTTACTGGTCTAAATGTATCCACAAAGACTTACAAAGAAAAAATAAAAAGTCATGGACATTCAGAAGCCATATAGCTGAAACATTTGATGTCCTTATATCCCGTGGGCTTCTATTACATTAGATTTAAGGCATCACACAGTGAAAACTCTAGCTTGGCTAGGATTTTCTTATAGTTTTTACTAATTAACTAGCTATCTCTGGAAAAACAGCTGTGGAAAAATATCTAGTACCTGCAATCCTTAGTTATGTAGCAACATTAGACAAAACCATGCTTGAAAGCCATTCTGAAACCAATCTCTGCAAAGCTGGATAAGTATAATATATATTTCTGTAACTCTACAGCAGCAAATCTAAACTATAGTGTGATACTTACATGGACTATATAAAAGTATTGCATCAGTCAGTATTATGCACAACTAGATAATTTAGTTCCATTGTCTGGCAAATGGATGAACAGTCTAATTGCTGTACTGATAAGAGACTACTTCTAGGAGAAGGGTATATATTATTTCAGAAAAGCAGAATGAAACTACGTAGCTAATAGACACACTGACATAAAAACCTTAAGTTACAAGCAAATCAGCAAAACAATCTCATTTTTCGTGTTTCAAAGGTGACGTGCAGTACTCATATAACAGTCTAACACTTGCTAATCTGAGTATTTTATAATTTCCTTTTGCTAATATATTTGTTGACATTAAGCATTTACAATGCTTTTCTAAGCACATGCATAAGCAAGTAGTTGTATTATGAATGCATTTAGCTGCACTTGCAGAATTTTAATACCTGGTATACTTCATTACCTTTCCCAAAAATACTATTAAACTATTAAGTCTTCTTTTAATACTGTGCCTATGGCTTTAGTCCATCTGAAAAAAAATAATATTTGCACTCAGTTAAACTTCCTTGTAAACAGATATATAAAGGCAACGATTCAGTTTATAAAGATAGGAGATTGCTGAATACCAAACCAGAAACCATTTGGATCTAACCTGGCATCTCATAGGTTGCAATATTATAACTAAACTGAAACAAGGAGAAGAAATAGTTAACAGTGTGTTAACTATGCACCCCATAATGCATAAGCTGCCATCCTTCTTTAAAACATATTCCTAGATTGCATTGGTATCTGTAGAAAAAAAAAGTCACCTGACAAGAGAAAAAGAAAATAATGCAGAGAAAACTGTCTGAGTAATGAAGTTTGGAATGTTAAAAGCATTTTGATGTATGCTCAGAAATACTTTGGTGTATGGCAAATTACTCATCAGTGGTACAGCCACAATGTGTAATCTGTCTTTTACACCCTGAATGATGCTGAAGCAATAATTCTCCAAAAGCCATGCAAATAAAGCACTTCTGTAGATTGATTGGCGTCAGCGTGTTTAATAAGATTATACCCAGTTTGCACTGATGACATCCATGCAAACACAGTATTATGTGACTAAGAGTAGGTGATAAATATAGTCTGTTAATAATACATTTGCAACTCATACTATGGGAATATTTGCAAACTTGTTTCATCTTTGCACTTGTTAAATTTTCATTTTTCTATCTTAAGATGGATGCAACTGCCTGCTGATGCATTTTGTGCAGAGTTATATAATAACATCGAGCACAGATAATTAAACTCTTGTTCACTTAGGTGTGATAGTTCAATGGAATGTATTGCAATGATCCAGTCTTTAAGAGTGCAATGATTTAACTTAATAAAAATGTCTACACAAATGCTCGTGCACTCACACACACACACACACACACACACACACACACACACACACACACACACACACACACACATAAACCCCCACACATCTGTGGACAGTTTAGAGAATTGTGAATTCACCTAAATCATTGCTTTCAGACATGGGAGGAAATTGGAGTACCTGTTAAAATCCAACCAGGTGCTTAATCAGAGAATCAAGCAATCTGAGGCAGAAGAGTGAATCCTGTATGACTGTGTCACCCACATTGTATTACAAATTTTTGCAGATAAACATCTTGCCTACATTATACCTCTCAACTGTACAGATTTTCACAGAACGTCCAGATTTTTGCCTTATATTTTTGGTCTGTTTCTCAAAAAATTGTTTTCTGGTAAATCACTGGCAGATCATTGAGATTTGAAATCAGAAAATAATGACAGACAGTTGAGTTTCAGACTTTATACCCTTCAGAAAATACATGATGTTGCAAAACCTGTATTTCTAGCTACTCTCTAAGTTTGTAAGAGCAGTACTTAAAAGTGTCCCTATTTCTGGGACTTTGTTCCCCATTATTTTTGGTATTGTGCCAGATTTCTTAATCTAAGAGGTTGAGAGGTATGGGTAGAATATAACAGTATGTTGGAATTAAAAATCATTACAATTACAATTGATAGCAAAGGATTAGCACATCTGATAAAAATCATTTATCTCTAGAGTCAGTTAATTCAGTATAACTTGAATCAGTAATGAAAATCTTGAAATAAAGAAAAGCATCAGATGTTCTTGAATAATGAGCATTTGTCCTACTGCTGGTGCATATGTAGTCAGTATTACAGTAGCAGAAGTTAAAGAGCAGCATTGGGCAAGTACTGCATAGGTGGCAACTCCCTCCTCAACACCCTAAACTACATGTTTCTGCGACCACATAGTTATAATGAAAGCAGAATGGATGTTGTGGTGTGCAAAATCAGTTAAATCACACACACAGTATTTAACATTTCTAATACACATATATAGTTGTTGCCTTTCTGTAAACCACAATGCCAATATGATCATGCTTTCAAAAGTTTTATGGTTTCATACCATGATAAGTCAATCAAGTTGAACTCAGTGATTATCATACCTCTCAACATAGAAACATCAAAAATCTGGACAAAGGCCCATGAAAAATAAATATAAATCTGTATGCTGATTAACATAAAATTTGCATACATAATTATGCAACCTCACCCACTCCAATAAAATTGTGGGCTATCAGCTTTCAAATGCAAACTGAAGAACAGACAACCAAAACATGTCCCCAGAGACCCAGACCCTGTAGTAAATGGCAACCAGTTTCTTTTAAATGTGCAGCAATGATGCTCACTGGGAAGGGAGAAGATTAAGAACCTTAGGTTTGTTTTTGGTGACTTGCAGTTTGTGGGTCTTATAGTAAAAGTATGGCATTTAATGGTAGGCAGTATTGTAATCTTAGCAAAAGAATATTATAGTTTGTTAGGACCTCCAAATGTCATTCTTCATTGCCTTTTGATCAGTGGCATAGCTACAGTTTGTGCCACCCAGAGCTGTCTTTGAGTTTGCTGCCCTTCCCCAATCACAAAATCATGTTTGAATGGGGCCTCCCCCATAAACATACAGCCCCCCCCCGCAGCCATTCCAATGTCCCATTACTTGGCCATTTCACCCCATTTACCATAAACACTGTAATGTGCATACCTTTTTACCTCTACAATGATTTGGATTTCAAAGTTTTGTTTTATATTTTACAGCACAAACACTAATAGACATCTGCTAAACAAAGCAATGCAGTCTCACAATGAAAATAGACTTAGCATTAAAACTTCTCTGCCCTTGAAGTTCACATTCATTGAGACAGCATTGAAACCCACATTCAAAGAAAATACATCTGGCCAGTGGCAGATAAAGATTAACTTTGTGCTGTTTTCAAATCATGGGCCCCTTGCACATGAAACATACATGTGTTCTTTGATACACCTTCCTGATCGTATTAAATTATATTCCTAGTATAATAGACTACAGTTGTTAGAAGATGTTTTAAATTTATTGTTTTGAACAATTTTCCAGTAAACAATAAAATGAAATGCATGCAGCAATAATGACAAAACTGCTAAATTCAGAACATTTCCATCATAAAAGTCTACTCAAACTTATAAAATCCACCAGTATCAGTAAATATGCACAATCTCTGCAGAAATAAAAGTCATAAAAATAATTCCACATTAAAAAGATCTGTAACTCATGAAGAGGTTGCTGCTAGCAAACAACTTTATATTTCATTGCTTCATCTACAAATAAAGTGCCTGTTGCCCTTGAGGAATACATTACCTATGTTACATTAAAAAAATGATAAGCTAGTAATATTGCAATAGGAATGGATGGCAAACTGCTAACAGGTTCATAGTTACTAATTATCACTGCCAAAGAGGACATTCTCAGGAATGCAGCATCCACCTCCTTTAAAAGTAAGTACAGTATCAGCAATGCATTTACATACTGTGGGAGTAGAAACCATAGCCTTCTGCATCAAAAGAAAGTATTCAACCTGTTATGCTATTAACAATGCAAGCATACTCAGCATAAGCAGCACTAAACTTATATTCCCCTGAAGCTCTCAGCACCTTGTAAAATCCACTCGATACTCAAATGTATCTCTCAACTTTGCAGCACAACAAATCTGGAAAAAGCCAACATTTATTGGAGGGGACAAAAGCCCAAAAATCAGGGACACATTTTAAACATTGCTTGTATAATCTTGGAAAGTTGCTAGAATAAAATGCTGCGTTACCACCATGCATTTCGCTTTCAAGTCTTGAAGCCAGGACCCTGTGTACTACAGTCAGAACAACATACCACTATGCCGGGCAAGCTGCTTCCTGGAAGACAGGAAGACTGAAACTTAAATAGCTATCATTTAATGAATTCAGTTCTCACCATAGCTCTCAACCTCTTAGCTCGAAACACCTGGACAAAGCCAATAATGGGGGAATACAGCCCCAAAAATAGGGACAAATTTCAAATATCGATCTTATAAACTTGGAAAATAACTAGAATAAAAGGTTTGTGTTATCATGTATTTTCTGAAAAATATGAAGTCTGAAATTCAAATGCCTGACATTATTTAGTGAATTCAATCTGTCATTGATATGCCACCAAAATCCAGAAAACCACAGATTTCATGAGAAACAGAACAGAACAAAAATATGAAGCAAAAACCTGGACAGTTTTCACAAGTGGTGGTGAGTAGGGAACTCAGGCTCTTGCTGCCTGTTTCAAAGGTACAGGGTTTGAACCTGGGTAACTCTAGCCACCAGGTGTATTTAACTGGGGTATTACACACACACACACACACACACACACACCCATATATATACACACACACACACACACACACACACACACACACACACACACACACACACACACACACACACACACACTGTTAAAGAACCACATTCCTCTGCACAGCAGCCTACAGGCTGGCAGGCTGTTCATGGAATTGACATCATCGTGTTCACAGAATTTACGTCATCTCACACATGATAATGTCAGGCCAAAAATAAAATTAAAAAAAAAAAGCAGGGTAACTTGGAAATTAAGGGGTGCCACTTGGGAATTGTGGCACCCCATTATTTGGACCTCAAAACTGGTAAAAACAGAGAAATTTGGCATGGTTGTGAGGTATGGAACCAGCAAATTAAATGGACTTTGAAGTTATTATACTTATCTAAAGGAGTTAAGTAGGTAGAGCCCATATGCATAATCTTTACATGAGCATGCACAAGTACATCTTTGTTCAGTCTGTATCATTGATTTGCAGCTTAATTTCTTAACTTTATGTTAGGACTAAGCTGAGATCATTGATTTGTTTTACATCCACTACTGGTCACATATTAAATGATCAGTTACAGGGACTAGAATGCAGCATTTTGTGAAATGTCAGACTGAATGTACTTGGCAATTATACATCAATTGGAATTATTAGGGAATTAATAGCGAGGCACACTGATGGCCCACTCACTAGGTTGAATAATGAGAAAGTAACAGTCAGCTGCCACATAATGCACGTACTCAGGTCCCTCAACAACAGGTACAAATATGACTCTGTCATTGTGCATGTGGGTGTGAATAACCTGAGATGTACCTCCATGGACTACATGAAAAGAGACATGGAGAAGCTTTTGGATTATGTAGCCCAGGTGGGTAGGACCCTAGCCCTGAGCAGCATCCTACAATCACCCAGAATGATACTACAGTACAAGCAGAAAATGATTGATTTCAACAATTGGCTAAGGTTCTGGTGTCATTCTAAGGGGATCCAGTATCGGTCTGCCTGGGATGACATGATTGACAGACCTTGATATTTTGTCAGAGATGGCCTGCATCTGTCACCCAAGGGCTTCCGGATACTGGCCAAGGCTCTTACCACCCCTATAGTGCCTTTTTTAGGTGGTGTTCTAAAGAGCAAATTACCACCATAACAGCTGCAAACAAATGCAATCTGAGGGTCATGCTGCTCAATGCTAGAAGTCTAAATCTCAAAATGCACTCTCTCGAAGCTCTCCTTAAAATGGAGAACATTGACATTTGTGCCATAACAGAGACTTAGTTCAAGGCAGCAGAAAGGAATCCTGTACTACCAGGCTATAACTCATTCCACACCTTTCGGCCACAGAACTTGGACCGAAGCTCCAAAGGTGGTGGTGTTTCCATATTAATAAAGGATGCACACACCGCCAGACAGGTAGCCCAACATAATGCATCTGAGATACTTCAGGTGTAAGTAACATTGGGTGAGACAGCAATTCAGGTTGTAGCCTGCTATAGGTCCCTGACCATGTCCCAAGGCTCACACTACACGTTCCTAAGCACCCTGGAGAATATTAGGGTCCAACCTAACACTCTCAAACTGGGTAACTTTAACTACCCCTCCATTAACGGGGAAAACTACTCATGTACCAATAAGCTTGCCCAATATTTCCTGGAATTCATTAATTCCAATGCCCTGGACCAACTCATTCTTACTCCACTATAGGTAGCAACATCCTTGACCTGGTCATCACTGACATGGGTGACCATTGCTCTACACCAATAGTCAATTCCTCCCTGGTTAGATCCTACCACAAACTAATCACCTTGGAAATCCACATCCCACCTACCCCAACTGCAAAGGTAACAACCATGAAAAACTTCTCCAAAGCTATCTTTGGGCCCCTAAAAATAGAGGTGACTAACTTCACAGCACCCATGTAAAATGGAGAATAGTTGCATGGCCACCGAATCATACACCCATACACTGTACAAACATGTACACAAATGCATGGATCTCACCATACCCAATAGAGCCAAGACACTTTCCTCCAAAAAAAGGAAGCCAATCTGGTGGTCCCCTGCCATAAACAAACTCTACAACAGAAGGAGGAAACTGATGCAGAATAAGGTGAAGTCTCAAGACTGGAAAAACTCCCTTTTTAGCCTCAACAAAAAGTTGAGATCCCTCATCAAATCCTCTAAAGCTAGCTATGAAAACAGAATTGCAGCAGATAGTAAAGACAACCACAAGGCCTTCTATAGTTATGTAAAGAATCTCCATGGTAATACCCAGATTTGCTCTGAGCTACTGCACAATGGTACCTCCTATACTGAGCCAACAGATATTGTTAACATACTTACCAACAGATTCAGTGCCAACTTTACCTTCTACCCCCCAAAGGACCAGTCACAATACCAGTAGATTGCCAGCCATCCAGAACTACTGCTGCACAGGTTAAAACAGCACTGTCTAAGCCCAAGAATACAGCTTCTATAAGAATTGACAATATCCCTGGCTGTGTTCTACATGAACTACAGAGTGAACTGGGACTTCACGTGTGCCCTGTTCAATCACAGCCTCACCTCAGGCTTTTTCCCTACCAAATGGTGCACTGCTACAGTCATCCCTCTCCACATAGGAGGAGTGACTACAAACCCTGGGAACTATCGCCCCATTAGCGTGATGAGTCTGATGTGCAAAGCTATGGAAGGCATCATCATGGACCTAATAAACAAGGATATAGAGATTCTCCAAACTCTGGATCCCACACAGTTTGGTTTTGTGAAGGGTACATCATGCCTGCTCAACTTGGTCAACTTCTTTGAGTTGGTCACCAGAGCTGTGGATGAAGGCAAGGTGGTTCATACAGCCTACCTTGATCTGGCCAGGGCCTTTGATACCATTCCCCACTCAGGAATCATAGAAAAACTCACTAAGTTAGACATCAACCCCTATATCACTAGGTGCATTGCAAACTGGCTCACAGGTAGAACCCACAGTGTGAAAGTAGCTAAATCCAAATCAGACTGACGACCAGTCATAAGTGGAGTCCCACAGGGTTCGGTCCTGGGTCCTCTCCTGTTTGGTATCTACTTCTCTGAAGTCCAGGCCAACAATAAGGGACTCTGGTTGACAAAGTTTGCAGATGATTGCAAGTTGGAAGCGATTATTAACTCTCCAAGAGATGTTGACATCCTACAGAAAGGCCTCACTAAGACCGAAGACTAGTGTTAGAACCATGGCCTTAAGCTCAATGCCAAAAAATATGTCATCATCCCCTTTGGGAAAACCCAGTTCCCATGAATTACCACATAGATGGTAGTCCACTGAACACAGAAGGCGTTAAAAGAGATCTGGGAACACAGGTTGACAGCAACCTCTCTTTTGACCACCACATTACCACTGTGGTCAGAAAGTCCTTCTATGTGGCACATCTCATTCCTAATGGTTTTGCATCCACGAAGAAAGAGGTCATTGTCACCCTCTACTTTTTCCTCATTAGGCCAGTCATTGAGTACAGTGCCCCATTTGGCATGTACCTCACTAAACACCTGCAACAACTGGAGAGACCGCAAACGTACCTCACAAAGAGGATCCTAGGCCTTAAACATTTGTCCTATATGGACAGACTCAAAAAACTCCAACTATTCTCTGTCTCATATCGCCTACTTAGAGGCGATCTCTGCTTGACTTACAAAGCCATGTCTGACCCAGCTCTGTTAGAAATGTTACATCTAAAGAAATCCCAATCCCTCCACACCACATGCTCCAGAGACCTCAACTTCATTACCACAATCAACAGAACATGCTGGAGGATAGGTTCATAACCCAGAGACTGCCCATGCTATACAATAGACTTCCCATACATGTCAAGCAGAGCACCTTACTGGCCCTCTTCAAGAGAAATCTTGATGAGTGGATGGGAAATAGAAAATTCACCCCAGGGATCACTCCAGTGGCTTTACTCGACAAAGGTACTGGGAACTAAGGTGGGGTGCCATGATGCCAGGGTAATCCTATGCAGACCTCTCAACCAATTGGGGACACATTTCAACAGAATCAGGGACAAGTCAAGAAAAAATCAGAGACAATCAGGGACACTTTTAAAATATTAGTGCTATTAACTTGAAAGATTGACAGAATCAGAGCATATGAATTAATACACATTATCTGAAGTAAAAGAAGTTTATAACTCTTAATTATTGTCATTATTCATTGAATGTAATTCACCACCTTTCCTCCAAAAGTCACTAGTTTTAGGAGGGATTAAGAGGGACAGAGTTAAAATTTGAGTCAAAATCAGGGATGTCCCTGAAAATTAGGGACACTTGAGAGATATGATCTTATGGGCTAGGCTTGTAAAGGCTCCAGGGACATTAGCCTAGTACACACCTACACACCTATGAACCTATGAATCAAACCATTAATTAACATCACAGTTAATTAGCACAGCACTGTATCTGTTAAGATAAAAGAGTGATGGAAACAATAACTCACTATATGTTGATCTACAAATGTCCCTAATACATTAAATCCTACATAAATACAGTATTCTCTGAACACAGGCCAAGAAATGCAGCCATATTACAGCAGGTCTACACCTTCATTTTGTATTTCACATTTTAGATGGAGTTTCAGTAAGTGCAGTTTCAACACAAAGGAATGTTTCACTGAAGGATACAAATGAGCGCAATGAAATAACCTTCAGGACAGATTACTGATAAGGATAAGATGTGCTGTCAGAAGGTATGGAACATTTTGTTATCTAAACAGACAGATCAGAGACAGGCAGTTGCAATAATATCTTATTTAGATGGCATAAGGATTGGAAACCAAGGTTAAGGATGTGTGTTGAGCTTGCAGGAAATTTAAAGGGTTTACTATGTAGGCAGACACGTTCAAGACAAAAGTCAGTTCAGAAGACTAAGTACAGAAGTCAGGGTAGCTCAGATAGTCAGAAGTCAGTTCAGAAGTCAAGAAACTACAGAAAACAGTAGAGTCTGTCTTAGTTCTGCTATTGCAGAGAAAGAGAACAATTCATTCTGCAGAGCTACAGAAGTCTGAGTGTTCAGGTTACAGTCTTCTGCTATAGTTTGGTTCAGTTCATCAGTACAGTAATTTGAGACCTTTTCAGTAATATAAGACTTGTTCAGATCTTGCTACTATATGTACCTCTGCTGTATGCTGCTACTATACAACAAACCACCTTTATGAGACCTTTAATGAGCAAAGACTTTTATTCTGAAAGGTACAAGAAGATTTGGCACAGCTCCTGGTATTAAAGCTTAAGACATCTGGTTCAGATCTAACAGTCTTGGAGTATAATTGATTATAAATTAAAACATGTTCAACACATCATTCAAGCCATCAAGAGAACTCACCAGAAGCTGGTTTTCCTCTATAGAAACAAACTCTTTTTCACTGACTGCAATAGTAATTCTTTAGCACCATCTTACCTTTCCTCTTCAGTTCTCTATGCAGCACCCTCCTGACTTATCTTCACTGTACCATAAAAAATAAACTAGAGGTTTGCTACAATAAAATAACTAGGTTTGCATCCAACATAGCAAATTGTTCACACCACTGCCTCATACTAAAGCACCTACACTGACTAGAACTACCTGATTATCTTATATACTCCCAACTGTTTACTGCCCACAAACTTCTACACATTATTCTAAGCCTACTGCAGTCAGCCTCCAACCCTGATAATCTAACCTTTGCTGCCATAAATGTTAGAAGCATAAGAAATAATACTGCTGAACTACATGACTGGATTAGCCAACATAAACCTGATATTCTCTCTGTAACTGGAACTGGACTTAAAAATCCAGCATAAACAACTTTGAAATTATACCTTCCAGCTATAATATCATCCATCATGATAGTATAAAGAGGAAAGGTGGTGGTAGTATTGCTTTAATATTTCCTAACAACTACTATATTCCCCCTTACAACCAACCAATACCAAAAGTCAGTTCAGCAGAGCTTCTTATTACTTTTCTGAAAATAAATAATTATAAACAAATATGTATTACTGTCTTTTATATCTCTCCTGGTGACAATACAGTTATATTATAGCAATAACCCACGTCTGGGTGTGGGTAATGCTGGATTTACCCATGGTTGGTGTGGTTTGGTCACGAGGGCGAAGCCCGAATGGCCAAACAAAGACAACCATGGGTAAATCCAGCATTACCCACACCCAGAAGTGGGTTATTGCTATTATACAATGATGTTATTTAAGAAAAAAAATAATTACTTTTCTTAAATAATGGCATTTTATAATGCCTCCTTGCTGCTCTTCCGCAGCTGTCTGGTATTCTACGGCAGTTCTGATGTACTGTGCATGCGTATACTTACGCAGTAAATCAGAGCTGTGGGCGAAAGCAACAGAGAAAGCAAGATCTCTGTTGTTTTTTACAACCTGTCTCACTACGTTAAATGAGTTTAACGTAGCGAGACAGCTTTAAAAAGCAACGGAGAATCTCTGTTGCTTTTTATAAAGCTGTCTCACTATGTTAACCCCATTTAACATAACGAGACAGTTTTGAAAAAAGCAACGGAAAAAGCAAGATCTCCATTGCTTTTTAAAGTGTCTCGTTAAGTTAAATGAGTTTAACATAGTGAGACAGCTTTAAAAAAAGCAAGGAGATGCTCCATTGCTTTTTTTAAAGCTGCCTCGCTATGTTAAACTCGTTTAACCTAGCGAGACAGGTTGTAAAAAGCAACGGAGATCTTGTGTTCTCCATTGCTGTAAAAAAAAAAAAGAGTTATACTAATGGAAAAAGTCCGGGCGACCCGACCTTTTTCCATTACTATAACTCTGATTTACAATGTGCATGCTAACCAATCAGTGTGCACGTTTTGGAATTTTAATGGGGGGGGGGGGTTGTTATATAATGGAAAATACCCTACTTTGGAAATCCATAATAATTCCATAAGAAAAACTACTACTAGGTGATATGAATGCCAATTGGTTGGACATAAACTCTAACTACCCTACATTTAGCATGAATTTATTTGGTTTCAAACAACTAATAGCCCCACACATTATAGCAAGACATCAAATTCCTTATTAGACTGGTTCCTTGAATCAGAATCTAGCAAATACGCCATCACTGGTACAATGTCAGACTCTCTCAGTGATCATCTCCCAAGTTATACAACCAGATATCTCACACCATGCTGATAAAACAACATGCAACCTTTCCAAGTTTACCCCAAAAATATTCATTACTATCCTATCATCTATTAATTAGAACTTCCTAAAAATCCTCCCCTTAGATGATGCTGTACATGAATTCAGTACAGTTTTTCAGAATAGCCTAAGCAGCCTTGCAACTCCTAGAAGGAAGAGACTAAAAACGAATAATGCAGTTTGGCTATCCAAAAAGAGTAGAATGCTAATGCAGGATAGAGAAAAAGCATGGAAAGAATATCCTGTATACTGGCCAAAACCTCAGCCTTAACCCCTTTCCCAATAACTCACCACTTGAAACTGCAGCACATTTTAACTCTTATTTCATAGATAGTAGAGCATCTCTAACCAAGGATTTCCCCAACATCTAATCACAACCCTGCTCAACAGCTATGTATCACCACAACTGCTTTCACCTTCAAATTTGTGCCCACATTCTAGATAAAACTACTCTTAAACAAGCTCAAACTGTGGTCTACTTTAGCTGATGACCTTCCTAGCGCGTATCTTAAAAGGCACCCTATAGCATTGCCTATTCTGTCTCAGTCCTTATAATCAGGTCATTCAGGAATTCCACATTCCAGCTCTCTGGAAAAAAGTCATACGTTATTCCTCTGCATAAAGGAGGAAATTCATCAGACATTACTAACTGTAGAAATCTTATCTCCCCTCCAAAATACTTGAAGTATGTATTCAAAAACTATTTCTGAACTATTTTCCTTCAGGAAGAACTCCTATCCCTCACACAACATGACTTCCATCCTTCTAATAGTAATAACACTGCACTTCTAACCTATATTGATACTGTCAATAAAGTTAGCAATAATGGAAACCTTGTCTCCTCCTTATTTCTAGACTTGTTTAAAGCCTTTGACACAGTTTGCCCCAGCGAACTTCTATTTCAGATGTCATCATTAGGTATCTCCCAGCCCACCTTTCTATGGTTCAAAAGCTACCTCTCCACTACATATCAGTCAGGTCAGTAAAATGACGCTCCACCCATTCTCTATAACTCCCAGTCACCACCATTGTACCACATGGCTCTGTCCTTGGCCCCCCCCTCTTTAACATCATCACCAACACCCTTCACAATTCCATACAACAGGCATCCCTGGTACAGTACACGGAGGAGTCCGTGCTCATTTGCAGATCTGTAAACATGGCACATCTCCAAAAAATGACTCAGTAAGCTTTAAATAGCCACTGACAGATGGCTTTGCAACTCACAACTCATGCTCAACCCTAAAAAAATAAAATAAAATCAAACTACTGCTTTTCCCCAGATTCCTCTCTCATGAAACATGCAAAACTTAAAGTCCTCTCTCGATAATACACCCACTGAAGTCACTTCTCATACCAAATTTGTAGGGATTATAGTGAATGGTAATCTTCAATTCATCTCCCATATTCAAAGTTACATAAGAAAAACTCATCAAAAACTATGGATGCTTATATAGCCCAAAACTTTCTCACTGGTGCAACTAAAACTACACTTGCCACTACCAATCTCTTCCGCACATTTCTTTATAGTGTCCCATTCCTTACTAACCTTTATGTATCACAAAAATCAAAACTTGAACAATGCTATAACAGAGTTGCTTAATTTGCAGCATATCCCCTTTCAGAACTCACCACTGCATAGCACTAAAAAGCTAAAATTGGTTAGAACTACCCCATAAACTAACATATACACAGCTTCTTACCACCTATAAAATATCCAGAATCCATCTGCTTGTCCAGCACTAAATACCATTCTACACAACTATGTTCACAATCTGTCCACAAACCTATCATATCTGCTGGGCATTGTCTGCATTCATACTATGTTGCTAAGGCCTGGAACTCCTTACCTGTATCCATCAAGTAAATACCCTCCCTCCCATCATTCAAAACCATTCTGAAAGACTCAGTAGCCAAAAGCTGGCTCTGTTCTGCTCAACATCAAAATAAATTATATCCCTAAATGTGAGCAAGTATCTATTCATTCCTTGCATCTCCTTACTCTCCCTTCTTCATTCATCTCCTTACTTCTATCAATTTCTCCCCCTGGCTTTCTCTCCAGATATAACATAAGCCTGCTTTTCTCCCACTTTATATTGCAATTCCTGTTTGTATTATACTAACTTATCTTTATTTTTCTATAAACCAGATAACATTTCTCTAAATATTATATCATTGTTATATAACTTGTATCTATGCTTAGCCATTGTTTTCATATTATGTCTAATTTGGTATAATTGCATAAAATGTAGTTGTTTTTAGTATTATTTTTAAATATTGCAAAATTATAGTTCTTAAAAAGTTTTGTAATGCTTTGGAGCTTTTCTCACAGGGCCTCCACTGAAAATGGGTCACTATCCATTCAAACTTTTACAGTAATAACATGTTGATAGATAAATAAATGAATAAATAAATAAATAAATAAATAAATAAATAAATAAATATTGGAACTCCTTTAAATGACACCAAAACCTAAGCCAGTTATTGAAGTTAATTATTTCGCAAGTATAGTGGCATCATTCTCAGAAAAGGTTCACACCTGCCTTGGACACATAGTCTCTAAGCTCCATCATATCTCTTTTCATATAATCTATGGAGGTATACCTCAAGACATTGACACCAGCATGAATTATGACAGAGTCGTACTGGTCCTTGTTGTTAGAGGATTTGAATGCATGCTTGATGTAATGGATCCTGGCACCAGACAAGCAACTAACCATCACTCCTTCCTTGCTCAGCCTATGCACATCTGCATGTCTTACAATGGAGTCACCTATAATAAGAATGTTTGGTTGGGTTGATGCCTGCCTTATGAGCTCAACAACTGTGATTTTGGGACTCTTGGTGCTATGTGAAGAAGCTGGCTTAATATACTGAGTGTGCTTTGTACCTGTGTTGTGTTTTGGATGTCTTTGAAGTTTAGGTAAGTTAATCTTTAGAACCTTAGCATATGATGAATTATGTGTATTGTGAAGGGCTTGGAGAGATGTGGTGTGTGGTATACTATTGATGATGCTGGTATCTGAGTTTACTGTAAGTGAGATTTTTGCCTTCAAAGTTATTATACATGTAAATCTCTTACGCACTGTGTTATGCTGCTTGAGCAATAGATGATCATCAGACAGCATGAGACAATTCTTACACTGTCTCAGGATACCCATCTCAATTAGGCTGGCTAGAGAAGTTGTGGGGAAATGCCGATCCATGATACTGACAGAAATGACTTTGGGGTAGGAGTAACTATAACTGCTTGGAGTTTGGTTTTAGAATAAGGTTTGTGTAGACTTGCTACTGAGTCAACTGCATCCTTCTCAGATGTCTGTGTAAAAAAGTATTAATAATGACCAACATCACATATATTCAAACATTTAATTAAAACACACACACACACACACACACACACACACACACACACACACACACACACACACACACACACACACACAGACACACACACGTCCTGCAAAGCCAGATTAAAGAATGTTTAAAAATTACCAGATGACAGAAACATAAGGTAGTTTCATCTACAGAGAGCCTCCACCCCCACCAGTAGTTATAGCCACTTTGTTGACTGTACACACCCTTTACTGTTATGAAGAAATACATTACACGTACTTTATTGGTAACTTTGGATGAGCTACATGAAACTGTATAAAGATCACTAGCATCACACTATAATATCCAACCATGTGTAACACAGTTTAAACAGAAAAGCATTTATGAGAGCATAAAAATATTAACTACCTGGTAAAATATACTAACCCAATATGCACAATCTCTTTAGAAGTGAAAGTCATCTGAATAATTCCACATTGATGAGAACCATTACTGGTGCAGAGGTTACTGCTGGCAAACAATTTTGCATTTCAGTGGATCATCTACAAATGTTGTGTCTGCTACCCATGAAGAATTAGTTGCTTATGATACATTAAAAACAGTGTGCTGGTGATACTGCCATACCATTTCCTTAACTGGATAAGTGACTGGTTGGCAAACAACAATAACAACAGGTTCATAGTAACTAGACTCATTAAGGAGTCTAGTAAAAAATCCCCATTGCTTTAAAACACTGAGCAAATCACTTAAACACACAATGTTACACAGCAGGGAAATGAAGATGGAAAGATTCAAAACCTCTACCCATGTAACAGGAACCAGCTCTTTAAAAAGTCAGAGCTTTAATCATCTGTGCTAATTGACAGAGTGTTAGTTTTTAAGTAGATGCAGAAATTCTTTACAATCCAATCTTGTAGAGAAGACTGTACTATTTTAATAGAAACAATGACTACACGAGGAATGCTGAAGATCAGATTGTTCTGATCATCAATCCAAATAATGCAGACTATACGCTCTGTTAAATGTCAACCCCTTTGCAGTTGCTGGGGGCTGTAAAGAATGTACTGCAAAAATTTAAACACAATGTGTTTAGACTATATTACACAATTAAGGCCCATTAATGAATGAATTAATTATTTAGTGCAATGAATAAAGCAAAACAATTACAGACAATATAAATGCTGCAGCAGCTTTTGTTCAACAACCCATAAGTCATTCAAAATCAGAAATATTATTGTTTTTTGGAGGTGTTCTTTTAATTTATTTTACATTTGTTTACTGGGAAGGTCTGTCTGGGCCAAGAACCCATTTTCAGTGGAGGCCTGGGAACAAAAGCTCCAAAAAGAAATTTACACATAACTATATATAACAGTAATATAACAATATTTAAAACAGTGACATTCCAAGTAACTACAGTATTTTAATATAGGGAGAGGAAAACTTACACCATATATATTTCTAGCCTATATAAGACAGTGACATTATTTTGACCATAGAGCAGTAGTAACTTATACACGTACACACACACACACACACACACACACATGTATATATATATATATATATATATATATATATATATATATATATATATATATATATATATATATATATATTTATATATGGATTCACTTTAGAACATCGAAATTCAAAACATTGAGACCAAAATCTTGAAAATTCAAAACACTGAAAACTGAAAACATTGAATACCATAACATTGAAAAAACATAGGAAAGCAACATTTAATATATGCCAGCACAACTACTTAGAGAAACAAATAAAAAACAAATCATATTACATTTCTCCAAATATAAGATGGGGGCAAGCCCCCCTGCACCCTCACACACCCCCTGCTACTTAAATATATCAACTCCGAGATCGCACTACACAGAACAAAATGGCAAATATACCATTCTGTGCTTCATGACTGACTGTTTGTAAAAAAACTATCCTCACCTTTCTCTTAGAAACACTACTTCACTGTTAAAACATTGCACATTACTATATATCTCTCTGATATTTACCAGAGTTTCATAGGTAACCTCAGTCATGTTCCCTTCTTACTTGCTATACTACAACATAACACATCTTAGTGTAGTGTAGTGTGATCTTGGAGTTAATATATTTAAGTAACAGGGTGTGTGTGGGGCACAGCTTGACCCCCACTTATATTTAAAGAAGTGTAATATGGTTTGTTTTTTATTTGTTTCTATATGTAGTTGTGCTGGAATAGTAAACGTTGCTTTCCTATGTTTTTTCAATGTTACGGGATTCAATGTTTTGAGTTTTCAGTGTTTTGAATTTTCACGATTTTGGTCTCAATGTTATGAATATCAATGTTATGGGCTTTCAATGTTCTAAAGTGAATCTATATATATATTACATATAATAATAATATAATATTATGATTTATTTGATTTATTAGTTAAAGTTTTTTTAAAAAGTATTTAAGTATTAAAATTGCATAACATTGTTTTAACAATATATATAGTGTTTTTAAATGAATAAGAATAATAATTAAGTGATAAAGCAAGTTCATTTGTTGATTTGAATTAATAGGCATTAAATGATTGGTTGAATGAAATGAACCTATGTATATTAATGAATATCTACTAGGGGTTGTGTATCTGATGAAGTCCATATGGGACGAAAACGCGGACTGTGAATAAAGCGTTCATTATTTTGTTCAAAAAAATTGTGTGGTGTATCCAGCTTCTCAACTTCTTTTTCGATTTTCTTTTTGGATTCATTGGTACTTGTGGAGGAATTTACCGTATTGTATTTTTTCGTGGTGACTGTTACGGTATGGAGAAGGAGAGTGAGAGGCAGACCTGTTGCGACGATAGCAGTCAGGCTAGGAAACTCATAGGGCAGCTTACTGCCTTGGTTGACTTGCTTACACCTTTGTGCGAGTCCTTTGTACGTAAAGCCTACGAACCGGAAGGAGAAGATACGGCTCAAGACCTGGGAGCACGGCAGCAACGGCAGAAGAGGAAGAGACCTTGTTTTGGAAGTGAGAGAATACCAAGGGAAGGAGATGAACCGAATGGTTCAGTATTTGATCCAGCAGTTACTCCGAATGCTTTTCAGGAGTCGGAGACAGAGGAAACGATGGTTAATTTCAGTGATGTGACGGAAATGTTGGAATGTTCACAAGGTACTGTTTCTAATATGAATACCGTTGAAATGAATCAATGGCTGAAAGAACAACGCAATTTTAACTTTAATGTTAACTTTAATCTTGAAAACGGTGTGGGGCAACACCGACTAGCAGTCAATACTGATTCTTTCAGTAAAAAGGTGGACAATGCTTCTAAGTTGATGTACAAATACAAATCCATTATAGTAGAAAATGGTTATCTTAAAGAATGTTTGAGATGGAAAATAGTCCCTAAGGGACTACGTACGTGGAAATACCCAAACAATGTACAAATTGGGTCTACTTTCCACAATGAACTTGTAAATGTTTTTAATAATTGTGGTTTAGAGATTGTGAAATGCATTATTGATGAAAATAACAGAAATTTAACAACGATTCATGAACAAATTATTGAACTTGATGGTTTAGTTAAGGAAGACCTGGTTTATAGTATCAAAGAAGAGAGACAAAAATATATGGAACTTAAAAAGGAAATAGATGGAAGATGTAATGTATTGGTTAACAGAAAGATGGACAAGTTAAAAAGGGATATATTAGAATATGAAAAGGACATACGTTACCCTAAACCAGTGTATAATGGTGCATCCCTACACAAAAATACCCATAAGAAGGAAGGGGTATATTATGGGGACAATAGAAAAGGGGAGCCCCAAACTGAAACTTTCTATGATGATTATGATACTGAATTCCCACCACTAGGTAGATATGAGGGGGAAGAACATTTTAGGAATGGTAATCAAAGAAATTTTTACAGGGGTGGGGGGACAAGAGGAAAGGGGAGACACATGTATTAGACCCTTTGACTAGTGAAAAACGGAAAACAACAGAAAGAATAAAGAAAAAAGGTAATAAATATACAAAGGGTGGGTTCACCATATACAATTTTAGTAATATAGAGTTGAGGGGTGAACATTTTTCTTTATTGGAAAAAGGATTTAAATTCATTCCATTAGTCAAGGGGAACAGGGTACAAACTTTGTTAGACATAAAATTGTTCATGAGGAAAATGAATCTGGAACTTCTATTTAAAAAGGAAGGGATTGATAGGAATAATATTAATAAGACAGAAGAACAAAGAATATTAAAGAATAAATCTATATTCAACCCACCTATCCATGCTCAACTAAAAAACTTTGAAAGTTATATGGAAAATATGATTAATGAAATGGATAAAAAGGTCAAGTATAAGAATAATTTAGAAATGGGGGAAAAGAAAATTTTGGAAGAATTAAAGGAAAGTGCAGGTATCAGAGTCATGAAACCCGATAAGGGTGGGGGGGTCGTGATCATGGATGTCACAGAATATGAAGGGAAGATGAATGACATTTTGATGGACACAACTAAGTATAGGACTGTCTCCAAGAACGAGATAAATATTGCCTATAGAAGGATAGACATGATCCTGGAAGATATGGCCCTTGAAAAAGTTATAGATGGGAAAATGGTGGCATACCTTACGGTTAGCAAGCCAAAGATACCTGCCATCTTCGGTATACCGAAGATACATAAGTATAGTAAAAATCCCCCATTTAGACCTATTGTAGCAGCAGGAAGTTCAAAAACTACACCCATGGCAAAATTTGTTGATGTTAAAACAAAACACATATGGATAAATAAGGAAGCAATACTGAGAGACTCATGGGATCTACTAAGAGAATTAACCCCAGAAATTTTTGACAAAGAAATTATCTTTGTAACAATAGATGTAGTAGACCTGTTTGGATCCATTCCATATGAAAAAGGAATTAGAATGTTTGAAGAAGAAATATTTAATGACAAAAAATTAAAATTTGAAGATAAGATAGCATGCGTAGGCTTCATGGATTTAATTTTGAAAAATAATTTCCTAATTCATAAAGGGGAATTTTTTCAACAAATTCAAGGAGTGGCAATGGGGGCAGCTTGTGCCCCTACATTTGCCAATTTAGTACTTGCCAATTGGGAGGAAAAATATATATTTAAATCAGGCTACATGGAATATTGTAAGTTATATAAGAGGTTTTTAGATGACATAATAATTTTTTGGATGGGAGGTGAGGACAAGTTGAAAGAATTTATAAAATATATTAGTGGTACAACGGACTTTTTGAAGTTCACATATAATATGTCCATTAAAAGTATAGCATATTTGGATATTGAGATTTATAAAAATATGGATTCCTTTGATACTAGGGTATTTAGAAAAGAAACATATGTAAATTCATTCCTTCATTTTGATAGCGGACACCCCATTTACTGTAAGAGGAATTTAGTAAAGGGGCAGTTCGTTAGAGGTTCAAGGATGACAAGCTCTGAAACTGATTTTACAAAAGAATGTGATAAATTAGAACAGATGTTTCACGAAAGAGGGTACCCAGAGCAGTTTATTAAAAACTTGAGGGACGAAGTCGAAATAGGGAGAAAGAGAAGGTTCAAACCCATCATAGGGGAGAAGGAAAATCTACAAAATTCGGAGACCAATGGGGTTTTTGAGAATGAAAGTTTTCAGCAAGCATTGGTTCTTGAGTATAATGCCCTTAATAAGTCAGTGAAATGGTTATTTCAAAAAGAATGGGAGAAATTTAAAAGTTTAACTGACTTAGAAGGGCTCCCAGAGCAAAAGTTAAAGGTGGTATTTAAGAATTCAGTTAACGTAAAAAATATTTTGGAAATTGGAAAGGTAGAAAGAAGATTGGGTGACAGAGGCAACACATCAAGAGTAGGTACCTATAAATGTGGAAAGTGTAGGCAATGTGGGTTTGTTATTAACCAAGAGAAAATATATTTAGAAAGTAAGAAATTATGGCTACATAGTAAGGGCTACTTTAATTGTGACTCAATAGGACTGGTTTACTTAGCAATATGCATGAAATGCTCATCCTACTACGTAGGGAAAACTGAGAGATCCTTGAAAAAGAGGATCTATGAGCATATATATGAAATGGGTAAATGCAAAGAAACCAATGCACTCTATAGACATGCACTCACATGTAAAGAAAATGACTTTAAATTCTTTGTATTGGATCAAGTTAAAAAAGACATTAGGGGAGGTCCTTGGGAGGAGAGTATTAGTTACAAAGAATTATGGTGGCAAGTGGCCCTAGAAGCCAATAAATATCCTGGTCTAAATGAATACATATCCATCTTACCATTATTAAAATTAAGAGCTGCTAGAATATAAAGGTGGATGTAGTAATTATAAAGACCAGCAGATGGCACTATTCCACATTTAAAGTCCATATAAACTGGGTTTCATGAAAGATTTTTTTAAAATAAAAATATATTATATTTTTAAAGGCATGTTTTAAACAAATCAAATCAAAGTGGTGCTTTGATTTATTAGTTAAAGTTTTTTTAAAAAGTATTTAAGTATTAAAATTGCATAACATTGTTTTAACAATATATATAGTGTTTTTAAATGAATAAGAATAATAATTAAGTGATAAAGCAAGTTCATTTGTTGATTTGAATTAATAGGCATTAAATGATTGGTTGAATGAAATGAACCTATGTATATTAATGAATATCTACTAGGGGTTGTGTATCTGATGAAGTCCATATGGGACGAAAACGCGGACTGTGAATAAAGCGTTCATTATTTTGTTCAAAAAAAATTGTGTGGTGTATCCAGCTTCTCAACTTCTTTTTCGATTTTCTCTTTTGGATTCAATAATATAATATTACTATATAATATATTAATATAATATTGCATATTACATGTACATAAATATACACATATTATCTAATACATGCAATGACTTCACACAGTGACTAAACGTATTCCTTGCAGAGTAATACCAAATGTAAGGAGCAGAAAGATCAGTGTTTAGACTCAACAGTGGTAAAGAGCAAGATATGTAAGTAAGTAAGAAGAGGGGGAGGCAGGACTTTTGGTGTCAATTCATGCTAGTAATTAGAGGGAGGTGACAGAAAGCTGGAAAAGAGATCAAATAAGACAGCATTAGCTGGTAGAGCTATATGGGAGAGATAGTATATTCAACCTGAGTTTGTGCAGGAGCACATCCAGTTGTTGATGAGCTGTCCCTTAAGTACATGCTTAAATTTAGTTGTATCGATGCAATTAATTATTGTTTGAACTAGTGTTTTCCAAAGTTTAGATACATGGTTAGAGGGAATCACCAAAGCCATTGTTAGATTTAATAACTTTTAGCTGGCCACTGCTGGTGGATCTTACTATTCTAGTGCTACAGTAGGGTTGAACAAGGTACTTGAGAGAGGGACAGCTATTTTGGTAGTTGAGTATGTAGTGTATGAAGGTTAATTCATTATAGGTCAGGATATTAGGAAGTTCTAGCCATTTTAGATGCTGCATGCATTGCATTGGTGCAATCTGTAAGGGAGGTTTGAGGCAAATCTTGCTATTTTGTTGTAGCAGGATTCCAATTTATTTAACTCTGTTTCTCTGAGGTTTGTAAGTATAGGTGAAGCATAAAGGAGGGTGGAAAGTAGGTAGGTTTAGGATATGGCTTGTCTGGTGGGGTCAATTAGGAAATGCTTGATGCTATAGAATAAGCCTAGTTTGATATGTGCCTTTCTGATAGTTACAGCTAGATGCTTGGCAAGCCTCAGGTTGTTCTCAATGGTCACATCTAGGAGCTTAGTATGCTCTACTTATTCTATTATAGTATTACTGGAAGAGAGGGTGGTGAACAGGGGATGCTGGCTATGTGTTTTGTTACTAGCAAAGAGCATGAGCTTAGTTTTATTTGGGTTGAGAACAAGTTGAGCATCAGCTAGGTAGCTTTCAATGTCATTGACAGCTTTTTGGGTTATCTGAAGAAGTGACAAGATAGATGGTGCTGAGCAAATAAGGGAAGGATCATCAACATATTGAATAATTTTTGCATGTTGAGGTTGTGGATAATTTATTTGTGAATATGGAGAATATTAGTGGGACAAGTATTGACCCTTGGGGTACACTGACGGAGACAGTTAACATGGGTGATAGTATGATTCTTGATTGTTTCCAGGACACCCACATTTTATTTTTGACCTCTCTATATCTTCTCTGTCATCAAGAAGAGCCATTCCTCTGACATTACTCAGTACAAGTCTGACCTAATGAATAGCTAATAATGCTATATATAATTCCAGATTCAACAGAACTGGATCATGGACAAATGGCGCTATGACTCCCCAGTTACCATGAATACTGTTCAAACCAATCAAGGTACATACTAATTTCTAATTTCCTTTTGCAATTATCACAGAGACTTGGATTTCATTTTGAACTTTTATTTCAAATTTTATAGAAAAAATACTGACAGCCATTTTCTGCACAAAGCAATACACTCTCACGTGGAAGGCAAACTCAGAATGAGAAACAGTGAACTCCTCTTCTCTTGAAACTAACATTTAGTGAAAATGCATCTGGAATCCTATTAAACTATAAGAAATGTGCTGGGATTCATTCTCAAATAACATATAATGAAGTACTTCATTAGCCTGTATGTGAATTGTGCAGGAATGTAAAAGACAAATGTATAACACATTTGATAACAGCCTGGGGTAGCCCACTGGGCATATATCCCTTTTCTGGAGTATCATTGGATTAAATAGCTTGGAAAAGTCACATAAAAGACAGAATAAAAGCTAAGGGAATCAAACCATTTAGTGCACTTCAGCTGTTCATACCCATCTGCAGTAAGTGCTAGATAAACCATCGCAGCCCAAACACAATGCATTTCATGCCCATTTGCTGCAAAAAAAACAAAAAAAAAAACAAAAAAAACAAGCTAAATTAAAATGTTATTCATAGTTAAAATAGTAACTTTAAACTCATAGACTCCATGCTGTCTAGTTTATTCCCAGCTAAATAATAAGCCCACCATTGACATCAATGAAATGAAGGAACATATCCAAAGAATATGGCTCGTATGATGATGCTTCTGTTTACTAAAAAGTAGCATACTGGAGGAGAGGACACTCATATAATGCAAAATTAGAAATGTTCTGCAAAACTGGAGACAGATAACAGCTTGTGTTTATGGTCCTTTTCTCCCTGGGCCACTGATGAAAATGGATACAATTATTCAGTCAGACTTTCCTGATAAAAATATTAATAAATAAATAAATTATTGGAAGCAAGAGTTGCCTCATTTTCTTTGGAACGTACTGTAACACTGGGTCCTGAATTACCTTATGGATTTGTATCATACTGAGATATATACTTTCTAGCCTTGCAAATAAACTATTTCTCTCTGTGGGTGATGCAGTTTTATGAGTCTGGGTAGAAGGCCTGGGAGAATGTGAAACAAACAAAAAAAATGATTAGAAAGGGAGGACCTTTGAATTCTAGGTAGACAGATATATTTGAGTTGATGCAACTCTCAGGTCTGTGAAATAAAAAAAGAAAATGATTAGAACTCCTTTGATGTTTGGTACCACGGCAGTAGTCAGGAAGTACTAAGCCAGAAATCCACATGATATAGCTATTTATTCAAAAGCTGGGAATAGTTACTGAGCTAGTTGAGCAAAGGTAATTATTTAAATGGCTAAATGATGACACTGTAGAGACATATATAATTAATACAGTAAGAATGGGGTGATCTTGAAGTTTCAAGTAGCCAGGCAGCATTTTCATTTGCTGCATGACAATTGGTTTGATTTCTGTGGGGTGATATCAATTGAATAGAGACTTGACAAGCCCTTATTACACATGCACCCAGGCTGTCCCTTTGGGACACTGGTCTTGGGTGTGGGTGGGAAGTAATCAATAGTACAAGTTTGAAATGCTGCTATCCGGACAACATATACAGGCATTGCAGGGGTGTTTAATACCCTCGTCTGCCCTTTCTGGGAAAATTCTGAGATGGCAGAAAGTGTTAGCTTCTACAGGAAGAGATATTTTGTTTATGTCACCTACCTCTCATATATCAGTTATGCTTTTTTTATGGAAGAATATGAATTGCAGATTTCATAGACTTGCATTTGTCAGGTGACGGGTCAGTGCTGAAATTGTTATTTGAATGAAAGATAACTGAAAGCATATTTTTTCAGAATGCCAAACATCTGCTGATTCTTGGGTGTCATCATAAGAGCATTTTGGACTATCTAGGGGAGTTATTTTAACTTAACTACATTTGTCAAGCTTTCTTTGATTCTAATGCCTGTTGTAGTTTCTCTTTCCTAGGCCCTAGTTCTATAGGTAGTCTTGACTACTTTCTGTAGATGTTTATCCTTGTGATCTAAGCCATCTGCTCCTGGAAGGGTTGATCCTTGGGCAGAGCTTTCTCTGAAGCATTATTTATTTCAGAACAAGCTGTCTGAACAGTAACAGATGTAGTACAAAGTTTAAAATGAATGGCATAAAGTATGGAGTCACTTCTTTGAAGATTAGTGGGTCCCAGAAAGTAATGAGACTGTGTGATATTGGTTCAAAACCTTGATGATGCTGATTTTTTTTCTAAGAAACAAGTACTTTATAGCCATAATATTCTCTGATGATTGCACTGTTTATGTTTGGTTTTATGATGCAGTGTCTGACTGGGGGTTCCTTTTCGCTCCAGCCTGCTTTTCTCTTCCTAGTTCTTATTTTCCTTGTTGTTTTTATCAACAGACCTCTAAAAAGTACCAGGTCCCATATGCATCCATGAACTACAACTAGTTCCTCCTTAAGTAGTTAGGAATGAGTTTGCTGCTATAGAAATATAACAAATCTCTACCCGAGTAATTCAAGGAAGCGATAACACCATGTGAATATCCCAGAAATAACAGGCAAACCATTCCAGAGTTATGTAAGTGAGACCACAGTGGTTTTGGAAGTACTCTAGCAATATCTGCATGAATTAATTCTATGAAATGATGAGGAGTTATCAGGGAGTGACTATAAGTTGACCCCACACCACTAGAAGACAATTTACTAAGGGCAATCTCAGTACTACGTATGTCTGATTAGGAACTTGATTCAGAAACTATTGGATGTACTAAAGCAGCCCATGAATGTAGGTCAGCATTTGAAGCTAAGAACAATTATAAATCCTTCTTTGTCTATGTTATGAAATTAAAGAATACCAAACTTTAAAATGTTGTTCAGGTCCTGGGAACATGGGTTGACAATTCCCTCTTTTCATAATGTCAAAACAGTAGACAGAAAATCCTTCTAGTTAGCACAGCTAATTGCAAAGGGAACATTTGATGCAAATCTAAAAAGGTCATTGTTCACTTACATTCAGTATTGATTAGACCAATTATTGATTATAATGACCTCCCATCTTGGGATGCAACTCACTAGACGTATCAAACAATGAGAAAGACCCTAGAGGTTCCCAGCTAAGAAGATCTTGGGCTTAAAGATCCAGTGTGTTACCAAAAGAGACTGGAGGCACTATCCATTATTCAGAATCTTAGATACTCTTGAGAAGAGATCTATGCCTTGCCTCCCATGCCAGTTGTCTTAGCTCTCTTGTATTTCCACAACTCTGCCAGTTCCACACATAACAGAAACAGGGACCTAAATCTTCACCAGCAGATAAAATGTGGAAGAAAGATAGATTTATCATGCAGCACCTCCCCCACCTCTGAAACAGACTGACCCTGCAAATTAAGAAGTGTGACATACTATAATCCCTAACAGGACAAAGATGATTGGATGGACACCTGTAAATTCACCCCAGACTTGACTAGCCTAGTCCTACTAGAGAAAGGGGACACAGCCAAAGGATGAGTACTGATAAGGTGTAAATGGTCATAAGACTCAGCTGCTTTGAATTCCTTATGAATTTTATGAATGATGTAGCTCCAGGAGATAATTTTAAAGTAGATAAAATTCCAATTATATCAACTTTTCAGTAACCTTACTTATAACTGGAAACTTACAAATGTGTTGGTAATTCTTAATTTATTCATTCATTCTTTTTATTGGTAGTGGTTACAGATATGAAGCCCCTCTCTCTCTATACTTGAACATACTTCAGGGTGCTTACCTCCACTTATTTTCAAAAGTAAGATGTGGCGAGTATTTGAAGAATTTTTACTTTGACTAGCATGTACAAAGCCATCTTCTCCAATTTTGTATCAACAACATCAGCGTTTTTTTTTAGTTATTCATTCTGTTATTGCCTTTTTTCTTAAGAGACATTAAAATGAATGTTTAATAAAAGAATTACAATAAAATTAAATGGCACCTACCTGCCATGTGGCATCAGGAATTAAGAGTTTTACCTAATCTGTACTTCTTAGGTAATATTGTAGTCCTCACCTAATCAAATAAAAAGTGACACAGTTATCCTGCCTACTGTGCATCAGTCACATGCCATAAGTGACCATGTCCAGTGGCATGACAGTAGATTCTGGAGAGGTATAGTGCTATAATTGTTTGATACTAGTGATCCTGCTTAAGACACAACAGTACAAAATGGGTTATGCTAATGATGCATTGTTGAAAGTGCTTAAATTAATCAGACATATGAATTTAGTCTTCTACGGTACTCTACCACTTACGTTGTATCTGAATGTCCAACTGCAACTAAATATTTTTTTTTTTTATCACTCTCATACTCATCTTTCTGCTGTTTTCTTGCAATTTTGAGATTTACTTATGGATCATTGAGTAACTAACTTATGATGATTCAGGAACAAAAAAACAACCAGACAAACATTGAGCTGAATGAGACTTTTTTTCTTAAATCACTTCTTTGCAGGGAAGAAATTCCCATGCATCCCCATATGTGGGGTACTTTGCCCCTATACCCTTCTTACTTATATATATAGTAACTTCATGGTTGTCCGGAAAAAGTGCACAAACAGAAATTGTGTTTATAATAATTTCTGATGAAAAATATAGGTCAAAGATTTATACTCAGGCTCTTGTAACTTTATTACCTTTAGAATAACTGAACAGTAGAGAAGCCTGTGTTTGAACCTATTTCATAGGTTCATAGATAGATTCATAGGTTCATAGATTAGTACTAGGCTAATTGCCCTTGTGGGCCATTTTAAGCCTAGCCAATTACCCCATAGGAGAATCCAACCCTGCACCTTGTGTTTGCAAGGTAAACACCTTAACCATTATGCCAACCTCCTACCCCACATTTGTTTGCATTCTATGAGCTGAAGTGAAAAGAGAAAGAGGGAGGGAAGGAAGGAAAGAAAGAAAGAAAGAAAGAAAGAAGGAAAGAAAGAAAGAAAGAAAGAAAGAAAGAAAGAAAGAAAGAAAGAAAGAAAGAGAAATGCCATATGGTTGCTTATTTTCCCTGTCTTCATACCTATGGTATTTTCATGCTCTAGTGGGTTCTGTTTTTTCAGTTATCGTTTCCTGCTCTTTCTCAGTTTCTGCCTATCAGTTCTTCACCCATTCCATCTGCTTGCTTACTTTTCATTATACATGACTTCTCCTTCTCTTCAATTTTCCTAGTAGTTAACTTACCACACTTCTCACAAAATGCTTCAACAGACAAAAATGACTTCAATAGGACAAACCATGACCTTTGCCAAATCAAAATAAGATATTTCATTCCGGCTAGCCATTTCATCTTCCATTAATGGAATGAAAGTATTGCTGATCCTCAGCCTGTCATCTCCTTATTGAATTGCTGATAGGTTTTTAAAGCAGGCTTGCTCCCCTCACTTTTCTGCTGCAGTAAACTACCTTTCCATTGTATGGTACAGTGAGAACCTCTGCAATGAGATATGTACTATGTTTAGCATGAACTTGTACCTGTTACTGTGTGTAACAGTTTAACATTTTATGGTTCATAGTTATACAGTTTTGCACCCACCATGTCAATAGACTAGATAGATAAGAAACAATGCTTTGTTGGTTATAACTGCATTGTTTACTTCTGGCAGCCATATCATGCCATGCTATGTGAACCTCTTATGATCTCTACCTGAAATGGGAAACACCATAAGGACACAGCTCAGATGAGTAAGTATGCTGTAGAGGCATAAAGAGATGTCATATAAAAAGACTGCAACTGTGAGAGACACAAACGGAAGAGAGAGAGATGAATAAAGCTTAGTATGCCAGGCGAAGGGGAGGGGCTTAGCAAACAATGGCAGCTGAATTGTTTGTGGAGGCATAATGAATTTTGTTAATAGCAAGTGTTTGAAATGGTTTCTTCTGGAAACCAGAAACTTGTGAAAATGCCACTTGCAAATATGAATCAAGTGATATCAATGGGAAGTCATATACCGGCTTCTGAGGAAAGCAGTGAGAAATTTTGACATAAATTGGAGTTAAATATTCCATAGAAGCACACTGAATTTTATCAGCACCAAGTATTTGCAGCAAGAAGTCCTGTAAACCAAAAATTTGCAAAAATAAAAATCACACTTGTAAATACAAATAAACTGCTCTCAGTGGGAAAACTCCACTCTGGCATAGACATCACTTTACCTTTAAAAGCAGTGAACTTTTGAATTGTGTATACAAAGTCCTGACGGGAAATATACAGAATCCTCTGACCCTTGGCTCAACACAATTTATTCTCAGGCAGCAGTTACTGAACTTTTGTAATATTCAATAGCTATCACTTTGAAACCATGCTGGTATTGAATGTTCCCTCACTGGAAAGCAAAACATTTTAGCAAAGTGTATTTCCAGATTTTATAATGTCTTAGCAGAAATGTATGTACATATGTATATACGGGATCAACAGCCTTCAACAGCTTCTTTGTTTCACAAAGGAAGACTTTTAACAGCAAATAAGGGCATTCCTTGAAAACAGAGGTTAGATAACATGAGAGAAATGAGAAAAACACGTCTACAATTGATGTTGGTGTATGAAATTGTAAAAGAAATGAAAAATAAATGTGACAGACAAATGTTGCTAGTGAGATATCAAAAAATAAAGTGTTGCTTAACAACATTAACAACTTATTCAATAGGTAGGTATAGACAAGGAAAACCAGATGGGCAAATGTAAGACATCCATGGAGACATCATTTCACTGAATTATTTTTTTTTGTCTGAAAGAAGGGTAATTTAACCTTTTGTTTTTCTGTGAGGAGAGACCCTCTGAGCCTCTCATTCAGGGGCCTTTACCTACAGCATGCTGTTATTTAGATTTTTATTTATTTGGTCATCACTAGTGTAAGAGGAATTTCCTGCCATTTAATCTAGGTGTACAACATGCACATTTGTGTACAGCTGGTCACTGCATGGCTGCCCAACTCGCACTGATGGCAAATAATACTTACCTACCACTAAATTATACATTTCTGTGTTTCTAAACTTGGGATCAAAATTAATGCATATGTTTATTTTGCAGGTGGGCGCTTGTCAGCAAAGATTCAGAACAGATCAGATAGAACATATCAAAGATGCCTGTATTTCAAAGAATCAGTGTGTCTTTCTTTTCCATTTTAAAGATGCAGTGATACATTTTTTTCCAGTGATATCCTACTCTCTTCACCTTTACCACTGAAGGTCATGCACTTTCAAATGTAAATACATTATCAAAACACATTGAAGTAAGGCTGTTGTTTTACTGGTACATTGCAAGATAATGAATATAAGTTGTAAATGCTGTGTTATTGTTTTAGGGAAAATCATCCTCTTACCTGAATAAGATCCACAGAAGCAAGTTTGATAGATTAAAATAACTTTTCTTTTCAAAACTGAATCAGGATATCAAGTCAGGAGTTAAAGAATTGAAGACATTTATTCAGGAATGTTCCTTGTTTTTCTAGTATAAATTCATTAGTCCTTTACAAATATTACTCTGTCTCATGATTGCCTTACTTGTTTGATGAAGATATTACTTCTCAGAGGTGAGGTAAAAATATTCAAGTACTTCTGGTAGATATTAAACTCAATTAGAATAAATTTGAAAGCTACAAATGAATACACTGGTCTTTAGGAATAGTAAACACAGGGAAGTCCTTTCTGTATATTTTACATTACTCGGTCCAAGTAGATCTAATTATGTGAGTAAAGTTGTTTTTTCTTTCTGCCTGCCTGGAAGGTTTTCAGTTTGGTCAGTAACCAGAATACACACTTAATTCAAAACTGATTGGCCACAGTAATAACTGAGGTTCATGTGAAATGCATGAAGTATAATTTACAGATGAGGACGATTGTTAATAATAGGTACTGTATGTTAAAAGTTTAGTTGTCATTGAAAATACACATACAAATTCCGTTACTTCCTGGCTCACTTAGTTATAGACAGTTGAACATAGCTAAATTGCTTTCATCTGTTTGAACATGTGCAGAGAACAAGATTAGAGTTGTGCTTTTAAAAACAGCTGTTTGGCATGAAAATGTAGAAAGCCCAATGTGCTTACTGATTACAAAACAGCATTTTCACTTAATTAGACTTATTACAGTGCTTATTCTTTGATTGTTTCAGCCCAATTAACTTAAAATGAATTTTTGCTTGCAGGCTGCCTGAACTTGTTTATGAGGTCAGTGAATTCAGATATATAAGCCCACAATAGACTTCATAGATGGTGCTACAGATGGCCTGTGCTATATTATTCCCTTACATTTTGCACTCATTGCTGCATACTTGTTTGACAGGCAAGTAGGTGGGCAGATGTAGGAATGATGAGCATTGCTTGATTCAGTGTGACCTATGCAAGACTGAAAGATTCACGGTAATTTTCCTTGTATATATTTGATTATGCTCTTCTTATTCTATCCATGTCACATGGTAAATTCAGGTACATAAATGCATTAGTACTTTAATATGAAACACTGCAAATTATAGGAAGACACCCATCTAATTTACAGAGTGTTACTGAGTGCTGTAGAAACACAGTGTGTAGGTATGGAGGTAACAGGACTATATGCCTTTCTTATTATTATCGATCGGCATGAAGTTAACTAAGTGAAATTTGAGTAATAGTTTGCAGCAAGAACATTTCATCATTACTTTAGTGTGAATAAAAAGTTTTGAAAATGTGCTAAGTATAGGCAACAGTGCATATCATATACATGTTTTGTACAGCAGTAGGATACCCTCAGGACATGTCTCTTCAGGGGAAGTAACCCACAGACATGACATAGAGAAATTTATGGTGATGCTATGGGCTGACTAATCAAACTTTAAAGTGGAAGTCGCTCCAAAAGTGCAGCAATATTAACAGGCACTGCTGGTCCTTCTGACGTAATATCTTCAGAAACAGCATCATCCGTCCATATTAGAAGTAATTTTTTGTTTTTGTTTTCATATTCACTTCAATTGATATGAGTAGACAGACTTCTATGTACAGCTCAATGATTCATGAAGCTTTTGTCTATGACAAGACAGGGTTTTTAAACTGATGTTATCCAAGTAAATTATGAAATAAAGGAATAATTTTATTAAGTCAAAGGATGAATGAGGAAGTGCTACCCATCATAAGTAATGTTTTTGCATAGGTCCAGTAAGAAAGACATCAGCAGAAGTACTTACAGGTTAACTGCAAAGAAGTGAGATATTTGGACATCACACAATAATCTGACATGGAATATTCCCCATGCATCATCATTAGCAAACAAACATTTTAGAAACTTGAAAAGTTGAAATTATTGTTTAAAACTAGGAAGAAAACTTCAATAGCAGGATAGAGGCATTGGCTTATTTAATACACATGATGTCTGTTACTTTGTTAATAAAGTGAATGAATTTTTTCATTGTGAAGTGCAAGAAAATGCTATTTATTTGATAACGCAGATTGTATAAGCAGTGGGTTAAATTATGTAGTAACCTGCCGTTGTTTATATTTCTAAGAAAGGAAAACAGATCCTTATACACTTGGGTCACAGAGTGTAGTTATGATATGAAAAGTGGTGCATTAAATAATGCTTTGAGAAAGCATAAAAGTGAAACTGATTCCATAACTCATTTTTAATATCAAATCATACAGACAGTTTATGTTTTCAGTGATGATTACATTAATGATTTGTCATTACGTGGTTGCTGGTGGCAGGTTTGATTAAACAGTATACCCAGCTATAGTTTAAATGAACATGTTTCTGTTAAACTTTACCTGCACAAAAGGAAGTTAAGAAAAATATCTAGTTAAATAATGCTTTTTATTTTGTATTATATTGTAAGTTCTTGGTTTGTCATCCTTTATGAAGTGCGACCTTTTCAGGAAGTAGGGATTTTAACTACCACATTTTAATTTGTGTTTGATATATGAATGTTTTTTCTTACCTCTGCACAGCTGAGCTACACTGGTCCTTGTTAATGTGTGTGTGTGTGTATGTGTGTGTGTGTGTGTGTGTGTGTGTGTGTGTGTGTGTGTGTGTGTGTGTGTGTGTGTGTGTGTGTGTGTGTGTGTATACACAATGATTGTCTCTCACAACAAAAGAAAGGCTGACAGTACTGCTAGTTTGTTGTTGATCTTAATTTCTTCTATCCTCACTCCCTTGTTTTGCCTTCCCTTTTCTTGCCTACAACACTTCTCCTGTCTTTATCCACCTTTTTTGTAGAGAGGGGGGGTCAATCTGTGGTTTGAATCCTATTGCCTTCCACTGTCACTGCCACGCAGTGATACATCTGAGTTGATTGTCCTGATTATGCTTCACTGTTTCAGTCAGTAGTATTGTTGTTTATATGTATGGTGTAATGCTAAAAGCAGACTCATCACTGTTTTTAGTCAATCTTTGAATCTCATCCCACTGTTTATAGACTCTACAAAGGAAGTATTGGGGACTGTCTGTTGAGCTGATGCTGTATTTGATTTTGTGACTTGTACTTTACTGTTTGGTTTCCGTGGTGGTGGTGCTGCGGTAGCATTGTCGCCTCACAGTAAGGCGCTGTCCGGTTCGATTCTCAGCTAGAGCGTCTTCTGCGTGGAGACATGCGTGAATGGGCGTACCTTCGTTGAAGGATGTGCGTCAGGCCTGGCAAGCCGGTATGTAAAAATCAACTGCCAATCATTAGCGGACCGGAGTTCCGCTGAGGCGACCCCTAACCAGGAAAAGCCGAAAGACACAGAAGATTTTACTGTTTGGTTTAGTACTTTGCACATTTTATTATTGCAAGTATGTGACAGTGCTAAACAGATGTTCATTTGTATTTCTGTACAATGAGAGCAATTTAAATTCTGCATACATTACTTTCCCAAGCTTTTTTCACTTGCTTTTTCTTGCATTGTTTGTCCACATAAATTTAGAGTTGCCCCTTGTACCTCTTTTATGTCTGCTGTTTTCACAGGTTTAGCCCTGCATAGCAGCATCCACAGCAGTTCATCTCTACCACTGGAACATCTTACCTGTGTGGCCATCTGTATTATCTCTACCACTGGAACATCTTACCTGTGTGGCCATCTGTATCATCTCTACCACTGGGAAATCTTACCTGTGTAGCCACCTGTATCAGACTACAGCAGACAACTGTATTCCAGTAGACAGTCACTGTTGTTGCCTGTGGTACTATACCTATGCAGTTTCACGGAGGCTGTTACAAGGGTTGCAGCATTGTGTAAACTGCAGCAGGGTAGCAATCCCTTTACCTGCAGCTTTTATCTTGTTGTCCTTTCTCATTGGGGCTATCCTACAGAGATGGAGAAACACTAATTTTAGTTAGTGTCCCTCTGCCTGTATTATCTTTCTGTCTGTCCTTACTATTGCAGCTTCTCTTGCCAACAAGACTTCATGTTATTCAAGACAAGGGACATATTTTTCACGAAAAGCTATTTATCCTCCTTTATTACCTCATTTTGGTGCTGTGATGACCCGTGCAGCATTACTCCTTCCTGCCATGTCCCCATTGCTGACAGTAATGCTGCAGCTTTTCTACAGTGGGAAGGAATGCTAACTCTACTAGAACTCTTTCTTTCACTCCAAGCTTTTCGTCCTTCAGAGTGTGCCTTCTTTTCAGCTACTAGGATTTTTATTGCAGGCTGTATATTTCTCCCATTTCTGTGCATGTTTCATATATCAAAGACTTTTCTAACCTTTTCACCTCTGAACTGCCTTCATTCTCATTCTCATCATGTATGCACTGATTCTCATTCATGTGCACATGTACGAACTGATTCTCATTCATGTGCATGTGTACGTACTGATTCTCATTCATGTGCACATGTACCAACTGATTTTCATTCATGTGCACATGTACACACTGATTCTCATTCATGTGCACATGTACGCACTGATTCTCATTCATGTGCATGTGTACGTACTGATTCTCATTCTTGTGCACATGTACGCACTGATTCTCATTCATGTGCATGTGTACGTACTGATTCTCATTCTTGTGCACATGTACGCACTGATTCTCATTCATGTGCATGTGTACGTACTGATTCTCATTCTTGTGCACATGTACTAACTGATTTTCATTCATGTGCACATGTACGCACTGATTCTCATTCATGTGCACATCTACGCACTGATTCTCATTCATGTGCATGTGTACGTACTGATTCTCATTCATGTACACATGTACGCACTGATTCTCATTCATGTGCACATGTACGCACTGATTCTCATTCATGTGCACATCTACGCACTGATTCTCATTCATGTGCATGTGTACGTACTGATTCTCATTCATGTGCACATGTACGCACTGATTCTCATTCATGTGCATGTGTACGTACTGATTCTCATTCTTGTGCACATGTACCAACTGATTTTCATTCATGTGCACATGTACACACTGATTCTCATTCATGTACACATGTACGCACTGATTCTCATTCATGTACACATGTATGCACTGATCATCTTTTGACACTAATTGATTTGAAGTTGGCTGTTGGCACACTAATTGATTTGAGGTTGGCTGTTGGCTGGTTTAATTTTTAGTGTTAGTCACAATCTCCCTCCCTTCTATGCCATATGCTTGAAAATCCTTTATATCCTGTTTACAACATGTTTCATATGTGATTTGTAAACCACTACTGTATACCCTTGTATTTTGTGGTAGGGTTTTAGGGCATAGGTGGATATTTAGTACACATCCCAGTGTTACCCTATGTTTTCCACCTTCTGCTGCCCACTACCAATCCCACACAGCAACATATCTGAGGTAATTATACAGATTATAATTTTGTATGTGGCACCATATAGTTTCTTATAAGTACAGTGTGTTCCTTATCCAAGACTCCGCACTGTTTTTAATTATTCCTTCAATCTCAGTCCAGTGTTTGTAGCCTGACTATTCACTTTGTGTACAACTGCTGCTATATTTGATTTTGCAATTTGTACTCACTGGTGGGCCTGCCTGAGTGACTATCTGTATGACCTTAAAGCAGACAATGCTGTAATGGTAGATAATAATTTCTCCTGTTTTGATATTGCACATGTGCAGTTTCATGGAGGCTGATGCAAGGTTTGATGCTTTGTGCATACAGCAGCTGTTCTTATAATTGTGTGTGTCCATCCCTTTACTTGTTCTGCCTCATACTGCTCTATTCTCCACAATTAACTAACTAACTAACTAACTAACTAACTAACTAACTAACTAACTAACTAACTAACTAACTAACTAACTAACTAACTAACTAACTAACTAGCTGCCTGTTTCATCATAGCTCTCCCTCAGAGGTAGAGGAATGCTAATTATAGTTACTGTCTCTTGGACCTCACTCTCTGACTGCCTGTCCTTAGTATTTCAGTGTCCCTTCCAGCAAATCTGTATATTATTCATAACAAGCTATTTCTTCCAATTTTGTAAGTTAACTTAATTCTGTATCTATGATAACCCATCTAGTGAGGCAGATTTATACTATATTCTTTTTTCTGTCAAAACGCCAAGCTATTCTATAGTGGGAATGCATTTAAACTTTGTAAGCTCTGCTTTTACTGCTCCTGGCTTTAAAGCCATTAGAATACACAATGCAAGCTGCATTTTTCTATTATATTTCACTGTGTGTGTGGGTTTGAAATATTAAGGATTTTTTTACCTTTTCATCACTGAGCTGCCCTGGATCTCATTCATGTGTGGGTACACACCCTGACCATCTCTTGGCTCTAATAATAACAACACTGGTGGCCATTATTGCTAGTTTGTCATTTATCTAAATCCCCTCCACCTCCTTCTTGTCTGCTTCCAAAGCCTTGATGTCCAACCTACATAGTATTTAAATTTAATTTGTAAACTGCTTCTGCCTATACCCTTGTATTTTGTGGTAGGGGCTGGGAGTGGGGGGCAGGTAACTATACTAATTGGTACACATCCCATTGTTACCCTACCTCTGTGCTTCCCATCCTTCTACTGTCAAGTGCCACCCCCCACATGATCAAATTTGAGGCAATTGCACTGATATGATTCTGCTTGGGAAAGTATGGTTGCCTTTACATACAATAGACTCTTACCCTTACTACAGACTCATCACTGTGTTTAGTTAGTCAGTTAGTCCTTACATCTCAGCCCACTGTTTATAACCCAGCTGATGGTGCATAGGAGCTCTTGGCCATTCTGTGAACAGCTGTTACTGTGTTTGATTTGGTGCCTTGTACTTCACTGACTGATTTAGCACTTTGCACATTTTAGCATTGCTAGTGTATGTTACAGTGGTGGACAGAAACTGAGCTACATTTCTACACACTGTAAACCATTTTGTTTCTACACACCTTACTACCCCAAACCGCATTCCTTTCCTTTTTTCCTGCACTCTTTCTTCACATCCTTCTGCAATTGTTCTTTATACTTCTATCTTTGCACCATGGCTGCGGTGGTGCAGTGGTTAGTATTGTCTCCTCACAGCAAGAGGTTCTCTAGATCAATTCTCAGTTGGACCTCCTTCTGTGTGGTGTCTGCATGTCCTGTCTGCAGTTGTGTGAGTTAGAAAGACATGCATGCAGGTACGTGTGTGCCTTCTGTGAAGGCTGGGCACCGGGCTGGCAACTCGGAACCATAAAAACACCACTGCCAATTAATCTGTGGACTGGTGATCTGCTGTGGTGACCCCTAACTGGGAAAAGCTGAAAGAAATTACTAAGTTTTACTTCTTATATCTTTGCTGTTTCACAAGTTTTCCACCCTGTCACAGCAGTTCAGTCCTACTACGTTGTTATATTGCCCATGTAGCAATCCGTACCAGCCTTCAGGAGATACCTCTGTCCTGATAGAGTGCCATGGTTAGCCTTCGTATTGCATCTCTGCAGTATAGAGGAAGCTGCTGCATGGTTACTGTTTTCTGTATTCTACAACCATTGCTATGGTGCTGTATCGATTTCATTTGGAACAACTACAGCTTATAGAAATATGGCTTCTGCAACATCACAGGAGACAGGATTTCACATTCATCTCTTTTCATAGTCTCACTACAAGTAAAACGTTATACTAGCTAAAGCCTGAGGACCTTATTCTACACATCAATGAATCTAAAATAATCCCATCTGTGCTGACTGACCATGTGGCAGTGATATGTCATTAACTTGGACAGAGAAAACAAAATAATTAGCCATGGTGATTGGATCCATTATATTTTCCAGATAAATATTTCTTAGTCAAGATCAGGGAACAGGTTAAAAATTTACATCAAGAACCCCCCAGGAAGCTTCCATATTAGACATTGGTGGGATTCACTGAAAAAGGAAAATATAATCCTATGCAGCTGGACTAAGTCCAAATAATGAATACAGTACATATCTATATGCTGAAATTAGAAAAAGATTTGGAATAAACTAATCATAAAATAGCATACAACAGTATTTATCCAACTCAGTTTAGTCAAAGCTGAAATACCCCAGCCAGCTTAAATAGTGCAGTCCTGTAGTATTCAGAGACAAATCCAGCAAGCTTTTGGCATGCAAGATCAAACAAAGTAAGCGGTGTTCCATATCATATGGTACTTACTGACAACTCTCACCATGCTATCAGTAAAGCTAAGTAGTATATAATTAATTTGTCAACTACTAGCTTTGTTTAGTAAGGGCAATTTAACTCCTACAAAAAAGTCTTAACATTGTGATTCCATTCTCTCTGGGCATGTTTTCTTGTTTGCATATATTAAATCCACACAGCATTACATAGTATGGCCATGTGGATAGTTCCAGACCAACGTTAGCTCAATGTTGGGGTATAGAAAGCTGTATTTAACCTGCTATAAGCACTTCTTAGAGAGTCTGTGATCAGCCTACTGAAAAGACATAACATCAAGCAGCTAAATATCAAATGAAACACATCTAAAACATAAATTACCGAGCACAGCTTTTTTCGAAAAAACAAAACAAAACAAAAAAATTGCATGGCCATAGTTGGCCAACATTGCAAACATTATCAACCAAGGTGGGGGGCTTCACCCCCCCTCACTCCCACAACTATATATACCACTCCGAGACTGCACTACAGTGGGGAAAAGGGCAAAGATAAAAATATAAAAATGGCTTCCTTCGCTTACCTTATGCATCGAGATACTTCCTGGTTGTTGGCCAACTACGGCCATTCAATGTTTTTTTTTTTTTGAAAACGCTGTGTTCATTAATTTATGTTTTAGGTGTTTTTTATTTGATAGTTAGCTGATCAATGTTATTTCTTTTCATTGGCCAAAATAGACCCCTTTTTAGATCCTTTCGAAAAAATAGCTCACTGAATGAGTCTTCAGTACCATCTCTTACTAAAGTATTACCAAAACCTAGCAAGGGCTCTTCCAAACTTGATAGTGGTAGACCTTTTTCCATACCTAATGAAGATGTTAAACTGTGTTATATGATACTAGCTGAAAGACTGAAACTAGTCCTCCCTTCATGAATTCTACCTATGGTAGAATTCTATGGTTTCATCTCTGGGAGGTCCGGCACAGATCATAGTGAAGCCTTGCAAATTTACATTCAAATTTACTTAAAAGGACTCAAGAATATATCAACTGCAACAGTGACTATACTCATCGACTTTGAAACAGCCTTCAGCGTCATTAAATGAGAGTATATATGGCAAGTGCTCTCTCATTTGGATTTCCTTCCATCTTTATAACAGCAAGCCAAGCCTTTTATGCATCCTGTAAAGTCAGAGTACTTACCAACAGCATGATATCCCTTCCTTTTTAATCTTTGTGATGGTAGAAGACAAAGGAACCAACTATCCTCTGCCCTTTTTCTACTTGCTATTTAACTGTTAAACATAAGCATGAGCATCTTGTGGATGGACACAATTTGATACACAAACAAATGTCTTGTAGTTTGTAGATGACTGCATTATTTTAACCTAAGACAGAAACAGCTAGACTGACAGTGTGTACTCAACTCTATGAACTTTTTGAACTTTCTAGATTAAGGTTAAACATTACAAAACTGAGTTTTATGCAACCAAATGAGGTGTCTGAATACAAAGAAAATGGACAAAACCTTTCCCTTTAAACTGGCCAATAAATGCTTCCAAATATTTATGTATAGTGCTTCACCACCATATAGTTTCAGTGGTAAACCACACTCTTGGAAGGATGTAGGAGAAGTAAAACATTAGGGTACACAGATGGAGAGGACTACAACTTCAATTTATGGGGAAAATAGCAGCTATAAGATGCTTATAGCTCCTTTATTGAACTACTTGTTTAGACATCCACAAACTCCTTCATTTACTTATCTGTTAATTCAAATTAGTTAGATAACCAGGTAGCTTTTTTATGTAATGGAAGAAAGCCAAAGGAAAAACAGCATGTGGTAAGGAACTCCACATCTGGCATGGGACTAGTTATACCAGATTGGGAGCTATATGCCTCCATGTGTACATATCATATGTCTTCACATATAAAACAATAATAATAATAATCTGCCAGTATAGGCATGTCTGGAGGCTGAAATTACAACCAATTGAACTCTAACATGGTATCATAAAATGTTACCTACACATATAAAAATAAGTCAGACTACCTTGACAATATTTAAGTCTCTAAGAACTTTTTCAAAGTCTTTCACCCTGATCACGTAAGGGGTTTGCAACACCGATATGTGGCTGTGCAGAGTTAAAGGTTACTAGTATCCTGATAAAAGAGATTGGATGAGAAAAGAATGGCATTATTTCATTGAATTATTTAGGGGAATTAATTGGGGAATGCAGAAATTCTGCAGCTTTGAAACACAATCAGAAAGTATTTAATATCCTCAGTAATAATCCTTGGAAGTATTTGGGGCCAATATATGGCATGATGAGGTCTACTCTCCTATCTGGAATAAAAGCACCCTTTTCCCACACTGATAGAGCATAAACGTTAGGGTATGAGAAAACATTATTTAATGGAGAAATAATGTCATCACAGATGCATTCATTACGACCACAGACAGAAGTCAGGCACATGCATGAAGAATTTGCTCTAAATGTTGCAAGCCTAGCTGTTGCCAAGAAACCCTCCTCTTATTGATATGTAGTCCGTTTGGAAAGAAATCTAGGTACAATTTATTTATTTATTTACTTCCTTACTTATTTATATTTGTTTACCAGGGTAGTGTACTGATCAATATTGACCAACTTCAGGCTCAGCCCAGATGAAATACAAAATATTTTACAAATAAAAAAATAAAGAAGTGAAAGCAATAACAGAGTAGTTCAGACTAATTTCATAGAAAAAAGACAGTATATATACATTCTACACAGTAAGCAGGATGCAATGCGCAATCAAGGAAAGTGTAATGTGCAATATATCCATATCTATATCTATATCTGCATCAATATCTATATCTATATCTATAGCTATATCTATATCTGTATCGATATCTATATCTATATCTTTAGCTATATCTATATCTGTATCGATATCTATATCTATATCTATATCTTTAGCTATATCTATATCTGTATCGATATCTATATCTATATCAATATCTATATAAATATACAGTCTGATGTCCACTTCATTCCATTAACCTGTGGGAATATGGTTCCGACACTATGAATGACTGGTCAACTTCTTTTAGCTTGAGACTCCTGATTTGAGATCCTGCTCTGTACCCATAATGCACTGCTTCCCCACAGTACCTCAGAATTAATTTGGCTCGCTTAGAGTTCACATCGAGTTCCTTGGCTTAAGCTTCTCCATGGGTTTTGTAAGTGTTTTTTGGATTATTGTTTCTTTCCCTCCTGTCTCTTCCTATTCCTCTAGTTTTTCTATCTAGTTCTTGGATTTCTGTCCTTTAGGAATAAGAAAAAAAAAAAAACTTTTCTTTTCTTCTGCCTTTTTTTGCTTTTCTCTTTCCTCATTGCCAATCAGAAGCCATTAGGCTTTAAGAAGTGCACTTCCTGTGGCAGAAGATCCCCTTATCTGATGCCCATGGGGAATGCATGCACTGTTTGGGGCCTCATCATTTAGATGCCCCCTGTGAGATTTGCAGGGCTTTTCATCACCAGGCTCTGGCAGACAGGAGGAGTAAACTCATTTTAAAAGGGTTACTTCCTCCTTCTGCCACCTCGGCGATATCGTCTACATCAAGGGCTCAACCCCCTTCAGAAAAGCCCAGAGAGCCCCTGGAGTCCAGGAGACCATCTCCTGCTTGGTTTTCCTCAGAACCACCCAGGAAGAAGATGAAGCCTACAGACATGACTCACTGAGCTCTGAGCTTATTGACCTCTACGTCTCCTCTGTCCCGTTCATCCTCTGTTGCTACTAGGCCAAGTGGTGCTCCCATGGCGTTGGCTCCTACACTGTTGGTGCCAGGGCTTTCTCTGCCTGTGCATGTTAGGAAGTCTCCATCCTATTCCCCACTGAGATCCTCCAGACCGCCCTTCCACTCCCCACTGAGATTCTCCAGACCCCCCCCCTTCCACTACTTCATCAGGGTCTTCCCAAAGTTTGTCCTCTAAAGATGTTGGCAAGCTCATGAGGCAATTTTTTGAGACATAGATCCAGATGGGGCTTGTGTCCACTCTGTCTGCATCTGGATCCATAAGGCTTTCCCCTTTCCAACTGGTAGCTCCTTTTCTGATTCGATCCCTGGTTTCGGAATTGTTGGTTTCATTAGGTCCCAGTGCTGGAGTGTTAGAGCCGATAGACATCTCTTCTTTGCCTCCAACTTTCCCACCAAATTGCTCAGCTCTGGCTGGTTTGGTTCCAAGTGTGTCTCATACCCATAGCATGAAGGTTGGTTCTGGGGGGTTGGCCGCTACACAGAAGTTTTTAGAGCCGTCTCTTCCCCTTTCGACCTTGGCCTTTGACAGCTCAGCTCCCACTCCTTCCTCAGAATGGAAGGCGTGTTCCCTCCAGGAAGTGACAGCTCCAGTGGTTTCAGATCCAATGAGACAGCTCCAGGTGGTTTAGAGTCCTTCCAAATTCGAGGTTGTGGAGAAGGTCCTCTCTGTTCCTAGGAGAACCTTGGCACTTACCTCAACAGAACTTTCACCTCCTTATACTGGAACTGTGCCTGAGACCTCTGAGCTGCCACATGGACAACTGGTCCTAGAAAGTCTCCACACCATCCCCTCAGTGGATCCTGAAACTCCTTCCGTCCCCCCAGAAGCTCCCTTAGAAGAGGCCATGTAAAAGGAGGCACATAGATTCCCCTATGGAATCCCTCACTACAGATACCAATTTTGAGGAAAGCAAAGGGTCTCCCAAATCACCACCTAACAAGGTCTCCTGCAGAGACATCCTTGAAATCCTTCACCAGAAGTATGGTTAGTCTATCCAGGCCCATCTACTACCTGAGCATCCCTCCAGCTGACCATCTCATCCAGCTGGTATCGTCAAGGGCCTGGAAGGATCCCGATGCAGTGGAATCAATTCACAAATGAGCTGACAAAATTTTGAGTGCTTTGGCTGACAAAGCTTTCTGAACTAAAGGACTCCCCATAGATGCTATCGTTGTGGCAACAGCCACCAAGAAGGAGCTGGCTCAGGAAAGCTCCTCTGTCTACAACCAAAAGAATGAATCCCAAGTGTTAGACAGACTTGACAAAAGAGTCTATGCTTCATCTACCTTTACACATCAGTCATTGAACAAGTTGTCACATTTTACCCAGCTAGAAAGGGACTTCATCAAGGAACTTTCTATCTTGATCCTAGGGTCAATGCCTACTGAGGAACGGGAGTATTTTCCTCTAGGCTAGCCACCCTACACTCTTTAGCCAATACATCCATGAGGCTTATCTCTCACGCAGTGGAGGGTACCTAAAGGGTGGCTAGTTCTAGCATCGCCATATGACGCTATGCCTGGATGAGGCTGTGCAATTTTGTGGAGTCTTTCATACAGTGCTTTATTAATGCCCCCTCTGATGGCTCCACCTTGTTTGGGCCCATGAGTTGTGAGACTTTAAACCAGAGTAAGAAAGATGGCAAGACCCTGTCTGCCATCAGGATCTGTTTTTCTAATCCACAGTAGACCTTCTCTAGGAGTCAGCATGGAAGGAAGAAGACATTGTTTTATAAGTCACAGGGTCCTTTCCAGGACACTCAAGGAGACTTTTCCCCATGAGGCAGAGGAGGGTATGGTCAAATTGGGAGATGCTGCCTGCATGGTTGATTGAGTCCATAGAATCAAGGATCATGTGAACCTGTCCTGGAGAAGCCTTTCCAGTGATCCTCAGCTGTTGCCCAACTGCTGTCCACTGGAAGCAGTTGGGGGACATTTCTCCTTGCACCCACAAGTCTGGGAGGCCATCACAAATGACAAATGGGTGCTAAGGATCATATACAGAGGATACTTCATTCCCTTTTCTGACATTCCCAACCAAAATTTTTCCTTCCCGATGCTCCACTCAGTCAGAGGGAGGATGCAGCCCAGGAAATAAGAAAGTTACTGCAAAAAAGAGTCATACAAGAGGTCCCCCCAGTCAAGTCAGATTGGACATTTACACCAGATTCTTTTTAGTACCCAGAAAAACATGGAACCTGCAACCTATCTTGGATATGACCTCTCTGAACAAGTCAGTGAAGCACACAAAGTTTAGAATGCTCATGATTCAGTATATCTTACCTCTCTTAAAGATGGGTGATTGGATGTGCTCTATAGACCTCAAGGATGCATACTACTATATCAAAATGGACAGGTGCTCTTGACTTTTTCTGCATTTCAGGCTGGAATACAGTCACTACCAATTCTGGGTGCTTCCGTTTGGTCTCGCCACAGTCCCCAGGGTGTTCACCAAATGTCTAGCAGTAGTTGCAACTTATCTCTTACTACAAGGGTATCAGATATTTCCATATCTGGATGACTGGCTCCTGACCAACCCAACCAGGCATCTACTTCTTCATGTCAGGAATTACTTCCTCAGCTTAGCTTCAACCTGGGGATAACTGTCAACTTACAGAAGTCACAGTTGGATCCAGTACAAGCCTTAGATTTCACAGAGGCCCGTCAAGACATAAGGACATCCTATGCTTACCTTACAATGGACAGGGTATCAAAGCTAAAGTTTCATTTCAGCCAGATCTTGACCATTTCAAAACCCCCGGCCTTTCTAGTTCTCAGAGCATTAGGCTTCATGGCAGCAACCTTGACTCTCCTTCCAATGGTATGCTTCCACATGTGAATACTTCAATGGACTTTGGCAATACAGGGATCGCTTGCCAGAACTCACTCGAGGACGCCAATTCATTCTTCCATCCCCAATCATCACATTGACCATGGATGCCTCCCACTTGGGGTGGGGGCCATTGTCTGGGCCAGGCAGTCCTAGGCAAGTGGATGCCCCAGGAGACCAAATTGCATATCAATGTTCTCGAGATGAGAGTGGTTCAATACAGGGAACTATTGCAATCCAAATGGATAACATGTCAGTGGTTTGGCATATCAAGAAATAGGGAGGGGCCAGATCTTACTGTCTATTTCAAGAAGTAATGAGACTGTGACAGTGGTCAATTTCTTCCAACAACTTTCTGATAGCAATGGACATTCTGGAGGAATCCAATATTTTAGCCAAAAGGCTCAGTTGATTGTTACTGATACCTCATGAGTGGCCCCTGAATCAGTCCATGGCAGACACGATCTTCCAGAATGGGGTCATCCTTGCTGCAATCTCTTTGCATCCCCTTTCAACAACAAATGCAGCAGATATTTTGCCTCAGGGACAGAACTCCAGGGATGCTTTTGTTCATGCTTGGAACTCTGGTCTACTCTATGCCTTTCTTCCTCTTCTGTTGATTCCCAAGTTCCTACAGAAAGCTCTCAGGTTGTGAAGCAAACTAATCCTGATTGCTCCTTTTTGGCCTCAATAAACCTGGTTCACCTTTCTTTGGTCTCACCTGGTTTGCCACTCAATGAAGTTGGATCTGAGTCCAGATCTGCTCTCTCATCCATTGGGGTATCCACATCTGGACATTCAGGGTCTGAAATCAACCGCATGGTTTCTGCACTTCTGATGATGTCTAGATCTCCCAGGCTTTCTTCCCCCATTTGAGAAATATTGATTTCATCCCGTAGGGCTTCACACAAAAAACTTACAAGAGTAAGTGGAAGAGGGTCTCTTTTTGGTCTGAATAAACACAGATAGATCCTTTTGCAGTTTCAGACAAACTAGACGTTTTGGCTTCCCTTTTCAAGGATGGTGCAATCTACTCTACTGTCAAAGTTCAACTAGCTGATATTTCCAACTTTCACTTTGGTTTTGAGCCCTTATCTCTTGCGTCCTCAAAATTGTGCAAGGCCTTTCTCAGGGGAACTTTTCTGCGTCAGTCACCAGTTAAAGATCCAACTCCCCTGTGGGATCTTACTATGATTCTGCAAGCTTTAGTCCATCCCCCTTTCAAACCCTCAGCCAGTGTGGATATGAAATTTCTTTCCTGGAATACCCTGCTTCTAGTAGCCATTACTTTGGTCAGGTGTGTGTCTGAGCTCCAAGCCCTTTCTGAAAAATTTCCATATTTGATTTTCCATAAAGATAAAGTGACCCTATGTACTAACCCTTTCTTTTTACCAAAGGTGGCTAAAGAGAGTAACGTTAATCAGTAAATCAATATCCCAGTCTTTTTTCCTGAGTATCAAAACAAGGGAGAGTACACTTTACATCTGCTTGATGTTCATAGGCAGCTTTGTTTTTATATCCATTGAACCAAGTCCTTCCGGAAGTGTGATTGTTTGTTTCCATTTCGAATGCTAAGAAAGAGAAAGCAGCTACCAAAGTTACAGTGGCGAGATGGTTGAAAGACTATATTACATTTATTTATTCTTTCAAGGGTATTCCTTTACCAGGTCCAGTAAGGGCCCATTCTACATGATCCATAGCCATGTCTCAGACTTTTTGGTCTAGAGTTTCTGTTGAGGACATTTGTGCTGCTGCTACTTTGTCAAACCCCAATACTTTTGTTATGCTTTACAAATTGGACATCATATCCAGGAGTAGAAGTGCCTTTGGTTCTGGTGTACTCCTGAATATCCTTTCTTGATGGCCACCCTGGATTCTAGTAGCTGGGGACACTGTCCCACAGGTTAATGGAATGAAGTGGACAACATCAGATAAACAAGTTATGTTCTTACCATAATGTTCCATCTGTGGTGTCCATCTTTATTCCATTTACCTTCCAGCCCCCCTTCCTCCATCCAAGTTTTCGGGAAGACTAATAGAAGTTACAAGGAATATTTATTCCTTTGGTTGAATTCTTGATGTTCCTTACTTGTGTGAGATATATATATATATATATATATATATATATATATATATATATATATATATATATATATATATATATATATAAAATATATCTATATATATTTATATGTACATTTGGTCTGCATGTTGTTTGTAGTATAGTTAATGCTTGAAAGCTGTTATATTCCTGCTGGCAGATGGGATCTAAGGTTCTGTGGGATAGCAGGGCATTATGGGGAGGGAGAACGAACTCAAGGCAGGAGTCTTGAGCTAAAAGAAGGTGGGCGGTTGGTTCCAAGAGTCAAAACCATATTCCCACAGGTTAATTGAATGAAGAGGGCCAACACAGATGGAATGTTATGGTAAAAACATAACTTCTTTTTAGTTTCTAATTTCAATCTTCAATCAGTCTTCAGTAATCTTGAGAGGGGAGAAGAGATTTGGAAATGAGATAGGTTAGGTGATATCTCCTGTGTTGAACCATGAGCATTTGGCTTGGATTAAGAAGTTCTTTTTGAGCTGCATTCAGAATTTTGAGTAAGTGCTGATTTCCTTTATATCAGTGGGAAGGGCTCGTCAAAGACTAGATGCCCAAGAGGACAAAGCATGTGCAGTGCTGTTCATTTTGGCTCTACGGGGTAATGATAATTAGTGTGGCTTGTGAGGAGGGTCACATGTTGTATGAGTTTTTTTTCCATGATGCCTAGCTGCAAGTGGAGTGAATGTTTGTAATTGGAGTAGCTTGAAGAGCTGGGATCCTATAAGCAGGTTAGATCTTTTTTGGTGTGGGTAGCCATTTTTCCTTTCCTAAGGTGATGTATTGATGCTCAAAGAGAGGCGAGTTGGTAATGAATCAGCAGAAGCTATTAGAGACAGTCTGGAATGTGGAAAATATTTCTTGGAGGCAGAAGCAAAAACTGGAAGTCCATATTAAGGTTGAGAATGGAGAACTCTTTCACCAATCTCTTTTCTGGCTGGTTAGGATAGAAAAGAGATATCTTTATGGATCAGAAGAGCAGGGGAATTTATTGTGTTGCAACATCTTTCAGTAACTACAATACGTAGTCAATGTCAGAGTGCCGCTGTGGTTATTTTATGTTTTTTCTATCACTGGTTACATGTATGAAATGAAAAATATATATAATGGTTGTGTTATATGCTATTAATTCACATCCTACAGTGATTTCCAAAATTTTTTGGAAAAGTTTATATGCTTAGGTTGTAAGAAAACCAATGTATCCATGTTACATAAATTTTTGAAAACTTGTGTGTTGGCTTTGGAATGAACTAGTAGAACTTTCTGTCTAATTGCTTGGGTATATCAATAATTTGTTCTTCAAGAACTTTTTCTGTTAAGCCACCTTTCTATTGCCCACAGAAGTAGTCTGTTCCATAGATGGCTTTTTTAAGTCCAACAGCAGTTTCTTGCTTATGCATTACATCTAGATGAAAATCTCTAGAGTCACTCAAAGCATTTCTGTAGTTACATAGTACTGATGTCTCTAGGTATCGGGTAATGCATGCTCTTAATTCCATGCTACATACAAGCTATTTAAATATTTCATCTTAAAAGCTTATAGTAAGGGGAGCACAAGTGCACTGATAACCAGTCTATAACTAATGCAGCTAAAGAAAATGTAATTGTTGTTTAAGTACTATTTATTTGTATTGTCGTTCATATATTTTCAATTACAAGTGGCACAGATAGAAATGCTTAGTTTCATATGAAAGCTAACAACTGGATGGACTAAATACTGCTGAAAATGTATATGTAGCTTAATAGATTACAGAGACATTGTAAGATGAGTACAAAAAATTACAAACAATATGTACTGTGTGTATTGTGACTTGTACAATTCCATTTAAGGACTAGAAATTAATGATTGTAATCACTGTAAAGATTATTTTGTGCTTAATATTTTGCTATTTACAATTCTTTAGTAAGCCTTATGAATACAGAGACTAACATTTTTTTTGCAATGTGAGGAAATATCTTGATTTTGTCAAAGAGCTCAGGATGCAACTATTGGAAGTTAGAGTACAAACTTAAAGAGCTCTCTTGGAGGAAATGAGACAAGAAATTGAATACCCTTGTGCAAGGATCTCTGGTACTGCTGGTGATTTTATTTGATTTACAGAACAATAATCTGACAGTGAAAAAATATGTAGCAATTTTACATATTTTACATAGCAATTAAATTGAGTAAAGCATGTCTTCCACTGAAATAAGAAAAATGGCTAAAGAAAAACTGGCAGGCCTTTAGAAAATGCCCTGTTTAGCAATGGCAGGGAAAAAGTATAATAACTGTAGAAACACACTGACATTAATTACTTAGTGTAGTTATTAAATGATAGCTATCCATATAGGCTAGTACTTAACTATGATGTTACAACAAAAAGCTAGTTTGAGCAAAACATTTTCAGGAAGAGAAAAAATTGCTTTTCCTGTTTCTTTCAGAGACAAAATAACATAAACAGAAATCTTAACATTCAAACATGACAAACATCATAGCTCAGAAATAAATTATAAGACATGTTAACAGTTTGTATAAATCATGAATTGTGATGGGGACGTGTATAACATATTGAACTGCGATGTGGAATCAAATGGAATAAGCAGTGCGGAATTCTGTTGTATGTGAGTATTGAGTACAATGTCCCCTTTGGTATGTACCTAATCAGGCACATCCAACAACTGGAATGTCTACAGAGGCTCCTCACTAAAAGAATACAGGGCATAAGTAACTTGTCATATTCAGACTGCCTCAAAGCCCTATCCCTGTATTCTGTATCCCACAGGCTGTTGAGAGGAGATGGACCTCCTTCATATCTGCCAAACAAACAGCAACAGAATTACCCATTCAAAAGACTTAAACCTTGCCTGTGATATAAATAGGACCTGCTGGAGAAACAGATATGTATCTCAGAAACTACCTCTTCTCTGTAACAGACTCACCATCCAAGTGATGCAAAGTTCTTTCCTAACCCAATTCGTGTAACTGGGACAATTGGATGGGGAATAGGAAATTCATCCTTGGTTTGGCACCTATGTTTGTAATGGGCACAGGCGGTCTGTAAATGATTTATCTTCCAGGCCCCTGTTTGTAAATAATTTGTCTCCCTAGTCCCTGCTTATACTTACTAAGGGTACAAGAACTTGTCAGAGGTTTCAGATGCATAGCTAGGCTTAAAAAAGGCCCCAATGGTCATTAGCCTAGCACATACCTATGAATCTATGAACCTGTGTAATAGGTACCAAGTACCAGATCAACCATATAGGAGGATGAACACACATTTGTTTCAATTCAAAGGCATGAATCTCTCATACACATGTGCACGCACACACACACACACACACACACACACACACACACACACACACACACACACACACATATATTGTTACTCCAGGTTCTCTCTAATAATGAAAATGACAATAAGAGGAAGTAAAAATATGATAGGTGCCATAAAGCATTTATTCCCAGGAAAGGAGATGGCTGATACCACATCTGACAATGGTCCACAGTTCAAAAGCCAGGAATTCATCACACTTGGGCATGAGTCAAGCTTAAGAATGTCACATCAGGCCTGTGCCCTTGTGAAGCAGAAAGAACTAATTAACCAGTGAAAAGTCTCATGATAACAAATGGTAGGAATAACTCTGAGGATTGTTGACCTCTATTTTTGGAATACTGGGATACTCAATTGCAAGGAATCTTTTTCACAACAGTTCAGTTGTTAATGATCTAAACATGAAAAATATATATCTTACTTCAGTTATGTTACTGTTGCCTGGAATACAAACTCAACAAAATGATGGTAATAAATCAAAAGACAAAAATTGCGTCATACTGTCAGATTTACAAGCTACAAAGTTAGACTACACAAAAGATTTTTAGCCTGAAGAGATGGAGTTGGTGTAGTAGAATTCATTAAGCAAGATGTTGATTTTATTTGTGAAGGGTGAGTTCATCACCATTGACCTGAGTTCATCAAGGAAGATGTTGATTTTATTTGTGAAGGCTGAGATCATCACCATTTACCTGAGTTCATCAAGGAAGATGTTGATTTTATTTGTGAAGGCTGAGTTCATCACCATTCACCTGAGTTCATCAAGGAAGATGTTGATTTTATTTGTGAAGGGTGAGTTCACCACCATTTACCTGAGTTCATCAAGGAAGATGCTGGTTTTATTTGTAAAGGTGAATTAACCACCATTTACATTAACCACCCATAACTATACCAGAAGAATGTAATGCCCCTGAAATCACAGACACTCAGGTTAAAACAGCCTTCTCCAAAGCCAAAAACACAGCATCTATGGGACCAGATGGTGTCCCAGGCTGCATCCTACACACGCTCAAAGATGAACTAACCCCTCACCTAAACACACTGTTTAAACTCAGCCTCTCCACAGGCTATGTGCCCACAGAGTGGCGCACAGGAACGGTTATTCCACTCCACAAAGGTGGAGCCACAATGGACCCCGGGAACTATCGCCCTATAAGCCTGACTAGTTTGTTCTTAAAAGCTATGGAGTGCATCATCATGGATCTCATTAACAGAGACATTGGAAACCTCCAAACACTGGACCCTACCCAGTTTGGCTTTGTGAAGGGTAGATCATGCCTCCTAAACCTTGTGGACTTCTTTGAGACAGTTACCAAGGCTATAGATGAGGGAATAGTGGTCCACACAGCTTACCTAGACCTTGCAAAGGCCTTTGACACCATTCCCCTCTCAGGTATTATAGACAAGCTCACCAGTCTGAACATAAACCCCTACATCATGAGATGGGTTGCCAACTGGCTCAAGGACAGAACCCACATGGTAAAAGTTGTGGGAGCTAGGTCTGACTCTAAATCGGTTACAAGTGGCATTCCCCAGGGCTCAGTCCTAGGACCCCTCCTGTTTGGTATATACTTCTCAGAGGTACAGGTAAGCACAGGAGGACTATGGCTGACCAAGTTCGTAGACGACTCCAAACTAGAGGCTATAATTGACTCTCCAGCTGACACAGACATCCTCCAAAAGGGTCTCACTGAGACAGATACCTGGTGTCAAAACCATGGCCTCAAGCTAAATGCCAAAAAGTGCATAGTCATCCCCTTTGGAAAAAACAATGTACCCACAATCTACCACATAGGTGGTAGCCCCCTAAATATGGAAGACGAAATAAGGGATCTGGGGACCCAAGTAGATAGTAACCTCTCCTTTGATAATCACATTGCCAAAGTGGTTAGAAAATCCTTCTATGTGGCCCACCTAATCACAAAAGGGTTTGCATCCAGATCAAAAGAGGTCATTGGGCCCCTCTATGCATCACTCACCAGACCCATCATAGAGTACAATGCCCCATTTGGGATGTATCTTACAAGACACCTGCAACAACTGCAAAGACCACAGAAGTACCTCACCAAGAGGATCACTGGTCTCAAGCAGATGCCCTATGCAGCTCAAATGAAAAAATTCCAGCTGTACTCGGTTGCATACCACCTACTCAGAGGTGATCTCTGCCTGACATACAAAGCCATGTCCAACCCAGAATTGATGGACATGCTCCACCTAAAGAAAACCATATCCCCTCGAGCCACACACTCTAAGGATCTAAACCTCACCACAACAATAAATAGGAAGTGCTGGAGGAATAGATTCCTGTCCCAGATACTGCCCATGCTCTGGAAAAAGATTCCAATCTACATTAGGCAGAGCTCCTCACTAACCCTCTTCAAGAGAAACCTTGACGAGTGAAAGGGAAACAGAAAGTTTACCCCAGAACTCACTTCAATGGATTTGCTGGACAGAGGCACAGGGAACTAATCTAAGGGGGCGGCGAAAGCCAACACATTCTGGCTAGGCTTATAAATGCCTTTGGGCAGACAGCCTAGTAGCTACCTATGAACCTATGAACCTATTTATCTGAGTTCATTAAGCAAGATATTGATTTTATTTGTGAAGGGTGAGTTCAATATTGCTTTTTATGGCTTAGAAGACAAATGGTTAATTGATCAGTATTTATCTAGTAATTTGAAGCTTTTTCTTATTCCCTGCATTACCTTTAACAGTTGAGTAATAGATTTGTCTGAGTTTTGAATGAACAGGAGAAAATTACTGGCACTTTACATAAAAGTCATAAAAAGATATACTAAACTCACCCATTATAAATAAAATCAGTATCTTGTGGAATACAAGGATCCACAATTTAAGCTTAAATAACCAGAGTGAATACATTAACTTGAAATATCAAATTTATCTTCTTTTAGACAGTATTGAGGCTGGTTCAGTCATGGCTATGCACATCTTACTCTAACAATACAGTCGATGCATTACTATAGATTAGTTACTAAAAACTATCCAGAACTCACTCTAACAGGTCTTGACATTTTAAATAAATTCTTCTTCTTCTTTTGGCTTTTCCTGGTTAGGGGTCACCACAGCAGATCACCTGTCCACTCATGATTAGCAGTAGAGTTTTACGGTGTCGAGTTGCCAGGCCGGTGCCCAACCTTCCACGGAAGGCACACACATGCACGCACTCATGCCTAGGGAAAATTTAGAGTGTCCAATCCACTACAGCATGTCTTTTGGAGGAAACCAGAGCACCCGGAGGAAACCCATGTGACCACAGGGAGGACATGCAGACTCCACACAGAAAGTACCCCAGCCAAGGAATGAACTTGAGAACCTCTTGCTGTGAGGCGACAATGCTAACTGCTGCACCACAATGGCCACCCTCGACATTTTAAATAATTACTGTTAATAAATGAGTTGAAGAATGTTATCTCAGATATCAGAGGATTCTGCATGACTTTATAGAGAAAAAAAAAGGTTCAAGAGACAGAGTAAAGAGAAAGGGTGACATCACTCCCTTTCTAGTACATGTAGGGAGTATTATAGATGGTGGGATCTAATCATTAATTGCAATACAAATAAAATAAAGTCTTCAGTGCTACAATATTTTTTTTCAAAATGAGAATTTACTTAAAACTAAAATAAAAAAGGGATATGATCTTGATTAAAAGCTTTAGTGCATCAGTATGAGTACTCCTTGATTAGCTGCTCATGTATTATGATGTAGGATTAATTTCAACATAGCATCATTATCTTATGTCTGCATGGATTCCATGACTTCCAAGTGAAATTAAGAAATAAATTTGGTTCATAGCTAATCAAGTCTCTTAGCAAACATCAGTGAAATAATTGAAGTTGAGGCTGGTTAGGGATATAATACAGTCATTGTTTGTATAGGGGATCTGATTTCATATGAGAATAAAAAGTAATTATTGATTGTTTCTTATATTTATCAGTTATACCTTTATTGTTTCATAGAGTTGCATAGCATTAACCAAATTGGAGCGTTTTGCTATTTTAATTTTTTCTTTTTGTAGAAGGCAGCATCAGAACCATCAGAGAGCCTAGACACTTACTCATTTTGAACAATGGGATGGCTTATCTTGAGCCCAAAAAAAGGGTAAATGGCTAGGCTTAAAATGGCATGCAAGGGCGGCTAGCCTAGTAATTATCTATGAACCTATGAATATAACATTTAGAAAAAGTGTTTGAAAAGAAATCCACATGTTACATGTAAAGAGAAAAGTTATTAATCTGTGATGAGATACAATTGGACCATGGTTTATTTTAATACAATGGCCAGAAGCTTAAATGAAACTGAGGTGCATTCTGCATCTACAGTGTAGTTTAAATTTTAATTTGAAAATGAGATAAATCTGATGCATGTAATAGTTTAGGTTCATGTTTGGCATTTGCTAGTGATGTGATTCTTTTCTGAAATGTAATTTAGTTGAAGTTGTTTAATGAACTGCTGTTTGTAAACAAATATATTCTATGGTAGTTTGCTTTAATGTACAGCATTTAATATACATTTTTCTATTGATTAGGAGTCCTCTTAATACACTGATTTGAATGCAACTCATCTAATGTCAAATGCAATAATATTATCCTGTTGTGCCACAAATGAAATATCAAATGTATTTGTTTATTTATTTATTGCATTTGTTTACTGGGAAAGTCCACTGTGCCTGAGAAGAGCCCATTTTCAGTGGAGGCCCGGGGAGAAAATCTCCACATATAGTTACATAGACATATAGTTACAGACAGATAAAGTATTAACACATTGTATACAGTATATAATGCAGAAGTATTGCATGCTTAAAGCATAATTATGCAAAAAATGTTAGGATACATAGAATTATTTGAAGAAATAGAGTAGAGTTATTTTTACTTAGGTGCATGTGAAAGGGCTCCCAGTTTTTGGTGTTTTTTTTTTATGTTACTGTGGATATGGAGGTCAAAGGTTAAGTTATCATCAATGATGACACCGAGTAATTTGGTACTAGGAACAACATCTATAATAGTATTATTTTGTGACTGGATAAAGAGTTTAGATTTGTCAATTTGACTGGACTTTTGGGGGGCAAATATTAGGAGTCTAGTTTTATTGGGATTAAGTGTGAGATGGTTTTGTGGCATCCAGGATTCAGTTATGGTGATTGCTTTTTGGGTAAGTTGATGTAGTACAGAGGCAGATTTAGAGGAGGAAATTATTGTTGAGTCATCTGTGTATTGAATGATGGTACTGTGGGTGAGAGAATTGTGGAAGTCATTAATGAATATACTGAAAAGAAGTGGACCCAGTATAGAACCCTGGGGTACTCCAGTGTTGGTATTGATAAAAGAGGACAGGGCGTGCTGCCAGATACATGATTTTTGCCTATTACTGAGATAGTTTTGGAACCATTGAAGGGTGGGTGGAGAGATGCTGAGGTTGGAGAATTTAGTGAGTAGGAGGGTATGGAGATCGTACTGAATTCTTTTGACAGATCAAGAAACAGTGCCGAGACGATAGATCCTTCATCTTGAGCTCTGTTTACTGTGTCTAGGAAAGAAATGAGGGCTGTGTAGGTGCTGTGTCCTGGCCTAAAGCCATGTTGAGTGGAAGAAAGGAGATGATGTTTAGTTAGATGGTTGAAGAGCTGAATGTGAATGCACATTTCAAGTATTTTAGATATGGGGGAAAGAATGGTGATAGGTCGGAAGTTTGAAATGTTAGAGTTGTGTCCTCCTTTATGTAGTGGGAGGACATAAGCCTTTTTCCAGATGCATTCCAGATTCATTATGCTACTTGTTCTCCTACCTCATCATTTTGTAGAATTTTCAGGTTCATTTTTCATTTAAACCAGGAGAGAAAAATTAAAGAGTACCATGAGTTATAGATGTATTAGAAAGTGATGTGACAAAGGTCTCTTTAATGAGTTATATTCAAGACTATATCTCAGGAATCAGCTCATCATCAGGAAGATGTCAGTTTATAAGCATGTCCCAGGAAATAGGTTCATAGGTTCATAGGTTGGTACTAGGCTATCAGCCTTAGGGCCTATACAAGCCTAGCCATAACAATTCCCTGGCTATTTCTTCCCACACTATTTACTTCTAGCAGGGTGACTGATGTGATCCCTGGGATGAATTTCCTTTCTCCCATCCAATTGTCAAGGTTCCTTTTGAAGAGGGCCAAAGAGGCACTCTGCTTGACATGTATGAGCAATCTATTCCAGAGTCTTGGAAGTCTCTGGGTCAGAAACCTATCCCTCCAGCATGTTTTGTTTATTGTGATGACAAGGTTTAGATCCCTGGAGCATGTGGCTCTTAGGGCTTGGGATTTCTTTAAGTGTAGCATGTCCAACAGCTCTGGGTTTGACATGGCCTTGTATGCTATGCAACGATGTTGACGATATGCAACAGAGTATAGCTGGAGTTTTTTAAGGCGGTCAGCATAGGGCATCTGCTTTAGGCCTGTGATTCTTTTAGTGAGGTATTTATGTGGCCTTTCTAGTTGTTGCAGATGTCCAGAGAGGTACATACCAAATGGGGCATTGTATTCTATAATGGGTCTAATGAGGGATGAGTACAGTGGTACAATGACCTCCTTTTTTTCTGGATGAAAAGCCCTTAGTGATGAGGTGTGCCACATAGAAGGATTTCCTGACTGTTGTGGTGATGTGGTTATTGAAGGTGAGACCACTGTCCACCTGTGTCCCTAAGTCTCTTATCACACTTTCAGTGTTTAGTGTACTGCCACCTATATGGTAATTCACAGGTACATGTTTTTTTCCCAAAGTGGATAGTTATACATTTCTTGGCATTAAGCTTGAGCCCATGGCTCTGGCACCAAGCATCTGTTTCTGTAAGGCCCTTTTGTAGAGTATCCACATCATTTGGGATTCAATAATGGCTCCCAGTTTGCAGTCATCTGCGAACTTTGTTAGCCAGAGTCCCTTAATGTTGGCCTGTACTTCAGAGAAGTAGATGCCAAACAAGAGTGGTCCCAGGACTGAACCCTGAGGTACTCCACTTGTCACTTGTCTGTAGCTGGATTTGGAGTTTGCTACTTTTACAGTGTGGGTTCTATCAATAAGACAGTTAGCAACCCATTAGGTGATGTAGGGATTAATGCCCAGCTTAGTAAGTTTATCTATGATTCCAGAGTGGGGGATGGTGTCAAAGGCCTTGGCAAGGTCTAGATAGGCTGTGTGAACCACCTTACCCTTGTCCATGTCTCTGGAGACTGATTCGAAGAAGTCAATCAGGTTCAGGAGATAAGATCGGCCCTTCACAAACCCAAACTGGGTGGGTTCTAGTGTTTGAGGTTGCCAATGTCTTTGTTTATAAGTTCCATGATAATACGCTCTATGGCCTTGCAGATAAGGCTTGTCAGACTGATGGGACGGTAGTTTCCGGGATCCAAGGTAGATCTCCCCTTGTGAAGTGGGATAACTGTAGCTCTGCGCCACTCAGTGGGCACAAAACCTGAGGTGAGGCTATGATTAAACATGACACTTAGGTGAGGTGCCAGTTCATATTGTAGTTCATGTAGTATGCAGCCCGGGATGTCATCTGGTCCCTTGGATGTTGTATTCTTAGCTTTTGAGAGTGTGTTTTTTACCTGTGTGTCTATTCTTACCAGAATTTGGCAATCTTCCAGTATTGAGATGGGCCATTTAGGGGGTGAGAGCGGGGTGAAGTTGGCACTGAATTGATCTGCCAGGATATTGGCAATATCCTTAGGATCAGTATATTTAATGCCATTCTGTTTTAGCTCAGAGCAGATCTGAGCATTGCCATTTAGATTCTTGACATAGTTATAGAATGCCTTGTGGTTGTCTTTGGAATGTTTGGCAATTTTATTTTTGTAACTAGCTTTGGAGGATTTTATGAGGGGTCTCAGTTTCTTACTGAGGCTGGTAAGGGAGTTTTTTGCATCCTGGGATTTTCCTCTTTTCTGCAACAGTTTCTTCCTTTTGTTGTAAAGTTTGTTTATGGCAGGGGACCACCAGATTGGCTTCCTTTTTTTGGATGAGAGCATCTTGGTTCTATTTGGGATGGCACGATTCATGCATGAGTGGATGTGCTCATACAGTGCCTTAGTGTAGGATTCAGCAGTTGAACTTTCAGTTCCCATCTGCATGGGTGTCATGACATTTGTCACTTCTGACATGAGTAGCATGAAGTTGGCTTTAGAGAAGTTTTTTATGGAGGTTTCCTTACTGGGGGGTGGGGGTGGGATGTGGATGTTAAGGGTGATTAGCTTATGGTCAGACTTGCCTAACTAGGGAGTGACCATAGGTGTGGAGCATCAATTTCCCATTTTGGTAATGACCAGGTCTAGGATATTGGAGCCCCTGGTGGGACTATGGATTAGTTGATCCTGGGCATTGGAATTTATGAATTCCAAGAACCATTGAGCAAAGGTGTTGGTACACGAGTAGTTTTCCCAGTTAATGGCAGGGTAGTTAAAATCACCCAGTATTAGGGTGTTTAGTTATATCTTAATATTTTCCAGTATGTTTAGAAAGGTGTAGTGGGAATCTTGGGACATGGTGGGGGATCTGTAGCAAGCTACAATTTGGATTGCAGTCTTACCTAGTGTTAGTTGCACCTGGAGAATTTCAGATGCATTTTGTTGGGCAACTAGCCTTGTGGTGTGAATATCCTTAGTGAATATTGACACTCCTCCACCTTTAGTGTTTCGGTCCTCGTTTGGTGGTCGAAAAGTGTGGTAAGAGTTGTAGCCTGGTATTGCAGGGGTGCTCTCTAGAGCCTTGAACCAGGTCTCAGTTACTGCACAGATATCAATGTTCTCCATTTTTAGGAGTGCCTCGAGAGAGTGCATTTTGAGGTTTAGACGTCTAGCATTGAGTAGCATTACCTTCAGATTTTGCATGCTTGTACCTGTTATGGTGGTTGTTTTGTCCTTTGAACTTTGCCTAAAAAAGGCACTATAGGGGTGGCAAGAGCCTTAGCCAGTAACCTGAATCCCAGGGGTGACAGATGCAGACCATCTCTGGGAAAGCATCGTGGTCTATCGATCATGTCGTCCCAGACAGACAGATACTGGATCCCCTTTGAATGACACCAGAAGCTTAGCCAATTGTTGAAGTCAATCATTTTGTCCTTATATTGTGGTATCATTCTGGGCGAAGGCAGGATGGTACTCAGGGCTAGGGTCATACCTGCCTGGGCCACATGATCCGAGAGCTCTTCCATGTCTCTTTTCATGTAGTCCAGGGAGGTACGTCTCAAGTCATTCACTCCAACATGGACAATGACAGAGTCATATTTGTACTTGTTGTGGAGTGACTTGAGTGCATACGTTATGTGGCGGATCCTGGCACCCAACAGGCAGATGACTGTAATTTTCTCCTTGTTCAACCTGGTGAGTGGGACATCAGTGTGCCGGACTATAGAGTCACCTATGACGAAAGTGTTAGGTACGCTGTCTTGCCTTAGGGGCTGTTGCTGGGTGGCACACTGGTGTTGTGAGCTATGTGACACTTTGGTTGTGATTGGTGTTTGTTTGCATTTCAGCTTCAGAGGTCCTTGTTGCTTGGGCAGGTTACAGTTAAGGGCCTCTGCATATGTGGATTTAGTGTTGCTATATGTGGGTGTTGGTGGTGTGGGTTTAGAAGGGCTATGTGTTGCTTGAGGTGTAGTGTGGGTGTTAACCTTCTCCTCTTGACTGTCTAGCACAATCTTGGGTGGACAGAGCTTTACTTCCATTTTGGCTATGTAGCTGCATCTCTCACAGGTTGTAGTGTTGGGTGATAGGAGGACAGGGTTGTCTGTGTACATGAGGCAATTGCTGCATTGCCACAGTATGCCCAGATTCACCAGGTGGACAGGAGAAATCACCGGAAGTTGACCCTTGGACATGCCTGGTTTGGTGCTTTTTTTTTTTTTTTTGTAAAGTACAGGAGCTGTTTTCCCTTACCTTAGCAAGGTACTTTGCAATTATAGACTGTTTAGCGACTATGATTAACTTCTCCTTATTAACAAGGAGAGTTGAGTGCTTGTATCAGTTTAAGGCTTCCTAGTGCTTTCCAGCAGGTATTAGAGAAAGTGCTAGTCACAGGGATGCTTAAAGGTAAGATGAAAAAAAAATGCACACTGCAGTGTGCACTAGAGAAGTTAGATGTGAAAGTAGGTAACTTAAGTTTTACCTGTTTAAAAAGTTAAGGTTTAGTGGAGAGTTAATATTTTTGAAACAGCAAGATGGATTGAAAGGTGTGGTCACTTTTGTATTTTGGTACTATGGAATACAGTAGGATGGCCAATAAATTTAAATAGTTGAAGGGGAGGGTTTCTAAAATGATGATTCTGTGATTACTCACACAAGCCAGTGAAAGCAGAGAGGAAATGAGATCTATGGTCAGATTAACATACAAGGCAGACAACTATAAAGACAGTGGTATTTAACAAAACAACTGTAACTGGGTGAGAGGGTGGGAAAAAAAATCTGCCTGACTCAGAAGAGACAGAGCTGTGGTCTCTTTTGAAGTTTTAATATGCAGTTAAGGCAGAAAGCAAGTAAAAGGCAATAAAGTAATACAAAATACAACAAATATGGATGAGCCTTTCTGGTAAAGCTCTGCAATGTTTTATTTTACCACTTAAATAGAAGGTTTAGTTCCTAGCTCCACCCCCTCAGTTCACAAATGATTAACCTTAAGTGACCTCTTCTATCTTATGAATGAGTCCTTAATTGATCAGTTCTAATTGTCAAAAGGAAAGTACAATCCATTACTCCACAGAATGAGGAGTCCGTTAAGGATCTTAGGAGATGGATTAGACACCAAATTTAGGTCAGTAAATGAGTTTATTTTAGGAAGATAGTTTTTGACCTTTGTTTATATAAAAGTGATAAAATTCCATTCATGTCCTACTATAATTTCATGGTTAATAAAAGAGAACTTAGATGGAGAAAAAAGTTTTTTTTTTTTATATGGTGCATAAAGCAATTCTATGACTAGAGGCTGAACAAAAAGTAGACAGCTGCATTATAATCAAGCACATCTCTATTTAGTCTCACTTTGAACCCAAAAAATATTTAACAGAAAGCTCTCTTGACCACAATAGCCACTCCGTAGGTGTTCACTGAGTTTCCAAAAGTGAATATACGAGGTATCAATCTATTTTTATCTTTATATCAATTTTAGATACATCTGTATTGGCTTCTTTGGTAAGACTTATGCTAGTATTCATATTATAACTTAGGGGGCAAAGTTATTTCTTCTTGGAAGTCACATGAATGATGTTTAGGTTCTAGGAAGACATCCGATTCTGTCTTCACTTTTTAAATAAAAATATTCCATCCCAGTGTAGATTTACCTGACTCGACATCTGGGTAGATTTTTGATGAGATAAGATATGGTTGACACATAAATATTCCTATACTGAAGAAGAGGAATTGACTGAAGTCTTCAAACCATTGTTAATTATATGGCATTGGTGGCAACCCCCCCCCCCGAACCTAATCTAGAAATTCTCCTACTGGTTAAATGGAAGAACAAGGACCTTAACTAAAACCCAACTAACTTAAATTAATGAAATAAAACAACTACATTTTTTTTTCGATTTTCATCTTCATGTTCAGTCGCAAACACTAGAGTATATTGAAATGGAAATATTAACCACTTTATGATGATGTCCTTAGCATTGAATTTAAGTATTGTACTGATATGTGGCTTGGCATGCTGATACCACAGAAAACGTGACGGGAGCTTAGAATACAAACCAAAACTGGGGAAATTAGTGTGTTGCTACCTGGTTCATTATCAACAAAAGGAAGCTAGTTCCCAGCCACATTAGGCAAAAAGATATTACCAATTATACTCTGATTGACTCATACTGAGTCAATCCTATATTGTCTATTAAGCAACAAATGTGTTCTGAATTTCACGCAATAGCTTCTAAAAGGATGAGAAAGAAACTGTATTTTTGAAGTTGTAAAATATTGATAAAGTAAATAGGCATAGAGCAGATCCCTATCAGAGGACTGAGTTTTCAGAAACTTGAAACTCATATGGTCAGAACCATATGATTGAGTTTCCAAAAACTCTAACATCCAAAAAAATCACACACACAAAAATCTAATTTTTTGTACATTATTGCAGGAGAGAAAGCCCCTTACACTCCATACACCCCCTGTAAATTAAATATATCAGCTCCGAGATCACACTACAGTGAGGAAAAGGGTAAATTTTCAGTTCTGCACTGTACCATAATCTCCATTCAAAAACTTTGATTTTTTGAAACTCGACCATATGAATGTTGAATTTCTGAAAACTCGATCATCTGATGGGGATTCCATAGAGCATAGGAGTACATGAGGATAAGTTTGGCATATCAGCTCATTATATTCTGACAGCAAAAGCACAAATAAGAATAAGGAATTAATCTGAATGACCACATTGCTCGCTGTAAAAGTCATTTCAGACTTTAGAAATAAAATGACACTGATGCCTATTAAAGTCTATACCTCTGACTTCCAAATTTTCTACTTCTGACTTTCTTAGTAAATTTCGAACTTTCAACACACTTGTCTACCTTTCCCTCCCCCATTCACCCTTTTATGATACTTTAAACACATAAAATCCAAACATATACCCTGACTCCAGAAAAACATTCTCACAGATTCCCCTGGATTTGATGATCTCAGTCTCAATCATTGGTTTATGAATCACTGCAGAGATCCCCTCACATTTCTGCTTACCACATCTGCAACCTATGTCTCTCAAACAGCATCATTTCCCACATCTACAAACCATACTAATTAAACCACTACCAAAATACCACACAATCCAAAATGCATATCCCACTTCTAACCAATTTTACTTCTACTCAGCCTAGGGTTTGCACACAATTGTCTGAGTACATCAAACAATAAGACCTTCTTTCCCAAATGAACAAGGATTCTGACCAGGATATTGTACCTTGACCACACTCTGGACCCTAAGTAATAATATAGTACAAAACATAGACAGCAGCAACCTTATTAGATTACTCTTTATAAGCCTTTACCCTCATCAGTCACTCATTCCTGCTGGACAGACTGATTGAAATAGGTATTAATACAGACACCTTACTTGAATTTGAAGACTTTCTTACAAGCAGATGTTTTAAAATAAAACTTGATTCATCCCTCTCCATTAATGCTCATCTACCCAATGGTATCCCACAGGGCTCAACTCTAGCCCTCTTACTTTTCTTCATATTTATTTACAAACTTCCTTGTAACCCTACTCATTTTCTACTTATATTACATGCAGATGGCATGGTTATCTGCAGATCCAGACCTGAACTCACTACAAGAGTGGAAAATAAGGTGCAAATTAATCCTCAAAATCTTCCAAGCTAAACTCATACTGCTCAACATGCATTAGATAGTTTCCTAATCTCTGAATCAATTCAACACAGATATAAAGAATTCCACAATAGAAACAACTACCTTCTTCAAATACGTGAAGATTTGGATAGACAAAGCCTTTAATTTCAATATGCACATTGAAAAAAATGTGAATAAAATCAACTTCGTCCTCTTTTGGGGCAGCAAAATTTCTCCTTATCTCACTACACTTGCAAAAACAGTCATAAGCACGGGAGTTCTCCTCTCCCAATTAGAATACGTTTTTTTCTATCATTGTCTCTGATTTAGTAAGAAAATAAACACTGATACTTAAACATACCATGTCTAACAAAATCTGATATGTCATCGCAAACTCTCCTTACTGAGAATTCCACTGCATCACCCAATGCAAAGCAAAATGGCTTTAATAAAGCAGAGATCTGATATCTTTCTTAGATTGCAACTCTGTAAACTCATGTGTCACAAAACCAAATCATCACTAGCAGCTAAACTCACTGAAAAATCCAGTCACAGCCTCTAGGGCATTTCTCAGTCATTTCTACTTCTCCCAGCACCCACAAGTAAAGTCAATTGACCCAAACACTATTTTTATACTATAGCCTCACCCTTTGGCAGTCATTCCCACCCACCTAAAGGCGCTCTTATTCTGCTCCAGCTTAGGACTTCAGCTACAAAACTTACTCCTCAAAGATGCCCGATGCTCCTGTCTGTGTACAAAGGGATCACATCACCTAAACTACTATCCACTTCTTCTCTTTCTTCACCTCTCTTCACACTCCTTTATCTTTCTTATCAACAGTATATTCTTGTACATATTGCATATAATTTAAATATTAAAATGCTACTAGGACAGAATTTGAAACTCCTGTATTAGATGCATCATGGATTTCCTGCATCAAATGCAGTATCTCACTTGTTCTTTTTTATCTTTTTTTCCCTTCCATATATAGCATGCTCCTACAATTGTATTTTAACCTGCAAACATTTGTACTTTTGCTATCTTCTTATTAACTATATATCCATTGTGATTATATCACCTGGACTGTTCTGAAAATGGTCACTTTTGATCTGTGCACTACTCTGCTAAACAAAGATAAATCAAATAGACATACAGCAGCTCATTTCATCGGGTTTGCTGAAATACATCATCAGCTTGTATAGACAGATAACCTACAAAATCCTGTATTATGAAATAATTGTATATATGGCTAGTACTAATTACAGTCCTAATGCTAATAAAAATTTGCCCCACATAGTCCCCTAATAACAATGTACTTTCAGAAATCTAGTCACTGATATCTTCAGCCAAGCCCTGAATCTAATCCAGTGGCTTTATCCTGACAAGAATGCTACCTTCTAATAGAGATGTATAGAGAAAGGCTAGTGATTACATCTTCTTCTTTTGGCTTTTTCCTGGTTAGGGGTCACCACAGCAGATCACCTGTCCGCTCATGATTGGCAGTATAGTCTTACCGTGTCGAGTTGCCAGCCCAGCAACCAACTTTCCATGGAAGGCACACACATGCACGCATTCATGCCTAGGGCCAATTTAGAGTGTCCAATCCACCTACAGCATGTCTTTGGGATGTGGGAGAAAACTGGGGCACCTGGAGGAAACCCACGCAACCACAGGGAGGACATGCAGACTCCACACAGAAGGCACCCCAGCCGAGGATCGAACCTGAGAACCTCTTGCTGTGAGGCGACAATGCTAACCGCTGCACCACCGTAGCCACCCAGCCTAGTGCTTATATATGTGTCTGAAATGCCAATACATTCAATCACATTGCCTCACTGAGGCTATTCAAAACTTCAGAGACCATGAAAACCCATACTCATGACTTAACCATAGTGCTGCTTATCTAGATATTCTAATTAGGCCAAGAGGGTAGTGGTTAACTTAAATTTTGCCTGAAGCATTGCCTACACTGCTTGATTAAGCCAAATTCAGCCATCATATCTAAATTAGCTTTTAAATCCAGCTTTAAACAATATTTCTTCCTCCATTATTAACTGTTGTGGTTATAGTCACAATTCAGCTCACACTTGGGATTGGGATTCTACTTTGAGTTGAATGCTTGACATAGACTGTGTTTAGTGCTATAGACATGGTTTGGACAACTGTGTGGCATGTTTAGCCCAGACATTGAGGAAAGAGAAGATTATAGTCATACATAATACTCATTGTGTCCAAAGCCTCAAATCCAAGGGACATTTTCTGAACTTATTTTCATAATGGACATTTGCTAGTTCAAAGTTATTGCGAATAAATCAATTTGTTATATTTTAGTAACTCCAAGTCAAACCATTAAGTTTATTCTTGGTGAACTTTACTATGACAAATGGTAGAACTCTGACATATTTTGAAAAACTTTTTGGAATTTTTATGAACTATTTTCCAAGTCAACCTTCACTAGATTAATAGAGCATTAATGATGACATTTGCAAAAAGTTACAGAAATATATACAAATGTTTACTCTATATACAATAAGACCATATGATCATTTTTCCTATCCATTGTTATTACATCGGTTACATGGCAGTCCATCTTGCCTTCTGAGCCTTTAAAAAGAGTCAGATATTTTTTGTTATACATAGAATCAAGTTAATGTAGCATGACAAGAGCTTAGATATAAGTAGAACTGATAATGTTGTGTTCATTCAGATTCAATATCTTTTATAATTCTTTAGCATTTGTCTTAGCCTGTAAATATGAACTGTATCAAGCTTAATGCTATCATAAGTAGAACTGTGTTGTGCTGTTTCAAACTTACCTATAATATTATGATTTTCAGATACTCAGAAGTGACTTTCACTGAAACTCAAAAATTAGTAATCATATCAGCAGAATTTAGTTTGTTTTTTTCCATCGCAAAGAGAAGATGGCACTTTATGCACAACAATGTATATGACCCAGGATTACTCTAATAATGGGTTTAAAGGTAAAAAAACAATAAAATACTGAAACTGAGCTTGGGCTGAAAGATAAATTTTATATTTGTATATTTGTTTACATATGTCCCTTTAAAATCATCTCTATGACTGAAATACCCTTGAAATCATATTTCTTTATCTCATTGAAAAATGCAGCAGTATGTTTATATTTTATTGTTACCCATGTTCACTTCTTACTGACTAACCATAGATATCTATCTATCTATCTATCTATCTATATATATATATATATATATATATATATATATATATATTGCTATTATTATTATTATTGCTAATTTGTGACCTGGTCATTGAAACATGATTCATGCTGGGTAAATAAATCATGCAATTCTGTGTTCAGAGACATTCAATAGCTCACCTGGAGATATATTTGATGCTCTTCCACAACTGAATATATTTTACTGAGTCAAGGCTCTGGTGATTTTTTTAAGCATTTCAATGTCTGAACATGGTGAAGCCTTCTACACTGGGGTTCACACTGCTCCTCACCTACTCTCAATTCCCACCCACCCCCTCCTTTTCTACATTTATGTAAATAGGATTCCACAGATTCTTTCAACTAATCCTGCATTTCTTTTTTTCTCTGCCAAATTGGGAACCTCCTTCACATCTTCCCTTCCAACCCACCTTTCACCCTTACTATATTGAGCACTTATTTTTCTATCCATTGATATTTTTGCATTACCTACTGCCATCAGGTCTTCACTTATTCTCAAGTAACCTTAAAAGCATCAGCAATAAATTATCAGACATACGTGCCTAGATAGTACTCCATAAACATGATAAACATGTTATAATAGAAATCTGGCTTAAAAACACATAAAGGATAGTGAAATCATACCATAAGGCTTCAATATAATAAGACTAGATAGACCTTCCAGGAAAGGAGGGGTAGCTATTATATGTAAGAAAAAAATCTTAAATGCTGAAATAGT